>NW_024870788.1:0-226696 GCF_019054845.1 Dipodomys spectabilis
GAAGGAGTGACATTTTTAAAAAGAAATATATCCAGACCTGAGTTATATGACTGTAACCTCTGTGTAACTCACCTGTATAATAATAATACAAAAGAAAAATCAGAAATATTGTGCTGGAGGCAAAACTCAAATGGAAGCTCTGACTAATATGCATGTGATACCAAGTTCAAACCCCATTATCAATTTCCCCTTCAAAAATAGCTATTCTCATCACTTGTGCTTCCCTAGCTTATGAAAGTGGGTACAAACAGTTAAAGAGAGAAAAAGGTAATCTGTCAGGCACGGAACTGTACTTGCAAAGGGGAAACAATGAGGAGGCAACAATGCTTGATAAGAAATGTACTCGTTATCTTGCCCATGTAATTGTAACTCCTCTGTACGGTATTCTCACAATAAAAAAAGAACTGTACTTGCAACCAGAAGTACTTGCTAGAAAACATGTTGACTAGAACAGATGATGACTCCATGTATTCTGAAATAAACAGACCTAGTTGAGCTTGGATACAGGCTCCACTGTATACTAGATGGGGACTCAAAATTAACTAAACTCTCTGGAGCTCAAATTCTTCATAGGTAAAGTGAGCATAACAATATGTATCTCATGGCATTATGCAATCTGGATGTCATCAAATATGGAGTGGGTTTTATCTTAGGTGTGTGTGCAACACACAAACACTGCTGGAAGGAGTCTAAACTGGCATGATGTTTACTATATTACTCAGCAGTAATATAACTACTACAGACTCACACCTGTAATCTTACTCACAAAAGAGGCTGAGAAAGAGATCAAGGTTCTAAGCCTGAACAGGAAACTGGATCAGACTCATCTCCAATGACTTCTAAAAAAGCTTGAGGTGGAGTTTGGTCCAAGTGGTAGAGTGCTAGACTTGATCATAAAACTCAGGAACAGTGCCCAAGTCCTGAGTTCAAGCCCAAGGACCAGCACAACCAAACACACACACACACAAACACACTAAATTTTGTATGTTCCTATCATCCCACTTAACAATACTTTCCCTCTTCCAAGCTCAACAGTTGTTGTTGTTTTGTTTTATTTTTTTTTAATTTTTAATTTTTTATTGTGAAAATACTGTACAGAGGGGTTACAATTACATGGGCAAGATAATGAGTACATTTCTTATCAAGCATTGTAGCCTCCTCTTTTGTTTCCCCTTCCCATCCCATCCTCCCCCCGCTATGATGTCAAGAAAAATTCTCATTACCAGCTATTACAACTGTTTACTGTACAGCCATCACAAATACAATACTCAGCCTATAAAAAGGAATGACTTATTCTCTCTTTTGAACAGTGACACTAAATTTGGAAGAGAGGCAATTACTTGACCACTGTATGCCTGGCACTAGTTCGATGGACAAGCCTGAAGTCCAGTTCCAGTTTTTGACTTGCCTACATGTTCTTTGCCACTGATGGATACAGTTGTTAAGTAAAAAGCATTCATCACATGATAAAAGAATATTGAGGAAATTAGTGAACCCTGTTAACTTGGAAAACTCCATGGAAAAGTTAGTTCTTTCACTGAATCAAACAAGGAAACTTTGGAGAAGTGGGTATTTGAGAACAAAGGGAAAGATCCTTCTTTGTCAACAAATCATTTCTTAAGATTGAAATGTTTAGAGGGGAGTTCCAGGAAGATGGTGGAGGAGAAGCTGGAGGCTAAACAAGCTCTCACATAGAAAGCAGTTTTAGAGTTCCAGTGAACAGTCCTAAGCCAGAGAATCACATCAAGTGTGCCTTCACAGGACATAGAGTTAGGCCAGAGAGGGAAAATCCAGGCAAGGAGGACAGATCTGAGTTTTTGCCAACAGCCGCCACTGCTGCAGCGGCAGCGGTGGCAGCGGCAAATGCTGCCGCCATACCTGAATCACAGAGAGTCCTGGACGAAGGAGCCAGACACAGCAGGTGAGCGGATTCTATTCAACACCAGCAAGAACCGAAAAGGAGCAGACATCTTCATCCTGCATTTCGCAGACCAGAGATGACCCAGGAACCAAGACTCAGCGTGAGTAGAAGCCTGATGTCCTCACTCCTTCTCAGGGAGCAGAGGAGGGAAGGCCACCCCCCCCAGTACCGGAGATCTCCATCTTGAATACCGACAAAGCTCAGTGGAGCTGCTAGCTCCAACTCAGGCCTTGGAAGAAATCTAGAGTCATTTAGCAGGTCACAAGAGCCTAACTTGATCTGCCAGACTCAGCTCCACCCAGGGAAAAGTCACACAGCTCGGGTACCAGCCCTAGGAGTGGCTTTCTTCACTGGGTAATCAGAGCCAGAGGCTGCCCCTCCTTTTAGCAGCCTTGACAATCAGTTGAAATTCAGTAAACATAAACCCTGAGAGTGGCTCCAGGCTGGGCTCTGTGAGTTTCTCACAAACCAGCCCCCGGGAAAATCTACTGTTTGCTGAAAGGCCTCAACTCTACCCAGAACCTAGCCTCATCACAGCATCTCCAAACATGAGGAAAAAGCCATCTCCATCATTTTGAGATACTCAAAGCTGATCTCTCTCCCATTGAACTAAACTGGGAGGAGGATCGCAAAATCCTGGGTAAAGCAGAGCATTTTTCTGCCTGTCCAAACAAACTGACCTAAGAAACCAACCAAGCCACAGGACCGCAAGCAGACCAGAGACTCCAACAAGAAACTGATTACGGACACAGGGAGATACAGGATTTTCCCCCAACCTTCCCAAAAAAATCAAAGAACTTTTTTTTCTTCATCTTTTTTTATTTTTATACCTTTTATAAATTTTTTTTCTTTTCTAAAACTTTTTTTAATTTTTACCTTTTTTGAAAAAAATTGTTTTCTAGTAACTTTTGTTCCTCTTATAATCTTTATTTTAGGGACACATGTGTGTGCGCATTTTTCTTTCTTTTTTTTCTTTCTTTTTATTAAAAAATTTCTTTTTGTTTTTTGTTTAGCTCTACTGAACTTCTGATCTTTTTTTCTTTCTTCCTTATCCTTTTCACCTTTTCTTCTCTTTCATTCTTCTTCATGTGACTTAATTGTTATTATGCCCATCCTCAGATAAACCCGTAGTTGACTATTAGACCCTATCCCCCATTATGTACACACATAATCCACAAATTTATTACTCAATTCAAAACCTCTGAGACTTAAATTCCTTAATAACAGTACTACATCTTTATACCTATAATATTTTAAGTATTTTTATTTTTAAATCTTTAACATCTCCTTTATATCTCTCCCCCCTTCTCTCATTATATTCCCTGCTGGCAAACATACAAATGAAAAGATTGAAAACATACAAAGTACTCTGTATGAGCGTGATAGGGAGAGAGAGGAGGCAAACAAAATGTCAATGTAGGAAAACATTGAAAACCTACAAAAGACTCTGTATGAGCATGAGAGGGAGAGAGAGGAGGCAATACAAAGGTTTATACAGGAATATCATAAGCGTGAAGAAGCTACTCAAAAACTGATACACGATTTGCATGAGCAGCGTGAGAATACTCAAAGAGAAAGTCAGGAATGGCATGAGCAGGCTGAGAACACTCAAAGAGAACTACAGGAATGACATGAATGGGAGGAAGATAAGGAAAGAGTAATACAGGAATTGAGAGAGCAGGATGAGAATACACAAAGATCACTAAAGGCATTCATGGGTTCCATTAACAAACAGCTGAAGGAAGTCAGGGAGACCACAAAGGCAAGGCTGAATGGAGTCCAACAGAAGCAATGGGAGTCCAAGGAAACCATAACCAAACAACTAAGTGATTTGAGAATAAACACTGAACACCAAATTAAGGAAGTAAAGAAGTTCATACAAGATCTAAAACAAAGCTTCAACAAAGAATTTGAAGTCATCAAAGCTGACCAACTAGAAGGAAAAGAAATAAAAAAAAAAGGAGAAAGTCTTGACAGCAGGTTAGACCATGCAGAAGATCGAATCTCGGGGATTGAAGACAGCCTAGATATTATAGAGAAAGAACATACAACCATCCAAGGCAAGTCCAACAAATATGACAGATCTATCCAACACTTGGAAGACATGATCAGAAGGCCTAATCTAATGATAATGGGTGTAGAGGAGAACCTAGAAACAGAAGTTAATGGACTAGGAAATTTGTTTAACAGGATCCTAGCAGAGAACTTCCCAAACATGCAAAAAGATAGGCCTATTCAGATATAAGAACCTTTAGAACTCCACCAGACCAGAATAGGACATCCCACCATCACATTATAATCCACACAGGATCAACTCAGACCAAGGAAAAGATTCATAAAGCTGTCAAGGATAAAACATTAATCACCTATAAAGGGAAACCAATTAGAATCACCTCAGAATTTTCTGCAGAGACAATCAAAGCAAGAAGAGCCTAGAATCATGTACGCCATGCCCTAAAACAAACAACTATCAACCAAGAATACTGTACCCAGCTAAACTCTCCTTCATAACTGAAGGCCAAATAAAAACCTTCCATAGCAAAGAAAAATTGAAACGATACATCTCCACCAAACCAGCCCTACAAAAGATTCTTAAAGATGTCCTACACATTGAAAACCAACAAACCACAATAAAGGCCAAGAAACTGCACCCAAACTGAGAATCCAAGAACTATAGGAAGAACCCAGTTTTCGCAGCACCCAAGAAGGTGAATAACATGGCAGGAACACCCAAATACCACTCAGTCCTTTCTATCATCATTAACGGACTTAACTCTCCAATAAGCGACATAGACTGTCTAGTTGGATTAAAAAACAAGATCCTTCTATCTACTGCCATTAGGAGTCACATCTTGCCCGTAAAAACAAACTCATTTTCAATGTTAAAGGCTGGAGCAAAATCTACCATGCAAACGGCCCCCATAAACAGGCGGGAGTTGCAATACTAATATCAGATAAAATAGACTGCAAATTAAAACTCGTGAGAAGAGATAAAGAAGGTCGCTACATACTAATTAGGGGATCACTCCTTCAGGAGGATATTACAATTCTAAATAACTATTTGCAAAAATACAGAGCACCCATATTTATCCAAGAAACACTACTTTCCCTCAAATCCCATATAGATCCAAAGATATTAATTGTTGGGGATTTTAACACACCACTCTCCCCACTAGATAGGTCAACTCGGCAAAAACTCAACAGGGAAACCATAGATCTAAACAGCTGCATAGATCAACTAGATTTAACAGACATCTACCAAATATTTCACCCAGCAGCATCAGAATACACGTTTTTCTCAGCAGCACATGGAACATTTTCTAAAATAGACCACATTTTAGGCCACAAAGCAAACTTGTCTAAATTCAGAAACATTGAAGTTATACCTTGCATTCTCTCTGACCAAAGGGAATAAAATTAGAACTCAACAACAAAAGCCACCAAAGAAAGTCTGGTAACACATGGAGACTGAACAACACACTGCTGAATCATGACTGGGTCATGGAAGAGATTAGAAAGGAAATTTAAATGTTCATGCTATTCAACAAAAATGAGCACACAAATTAACATCTCCTCTGGGACACAGCAAAGGCAGTACTCAGAGGCAAGTTTATTGATCTGAGCACCAACATCAACAAATTGGAAAGATCTGAAACCAACAATTTAATGACACATCTAAACCTCCTTCAAAAAGAGCAGCAAGGTAAACCCCAATCCAGGAGATGGAAAGAAATAATTAAAATTAAATCAGAGGTAATTGAATTGGAATCCAAAAATCTATACAAAGAATCAACAAAACACAGAGTTGGTTCTTCGAAAAACTTAACAAAATTGATAAACCCTTAGCAAATCTTATCAGAAAAAGAAGAGAACACACCAAAATAAATAAACTCAGAGATGAGAATGGAAACATCACCACGGAAACATCCAAGATTCAGAACATTATAAGGGAATACTTCTCAAAACTTTATGCTAATAAGTTTGAGAACATGACAGAAATGGAACTTTTCCTAGCAAATATTGACATGCCAAAACTAAACCAAGATGAGTTAAAACATTTTAACCGGCCCATATGAAGCATTGAAATGGAAACAGCAATAAGAGACCTCCCAGCTAAGAAAAGTCCAGGACCAGATGGTTTTACAGCGGAATTCTACAAGGCCTTCAAAGCAGAGCTCATAGCAATACTCCTCCAACTCTTCAATGAAAATGAAAGAGATTTCAAAAGTTCACGACTGTTCTCATTCTATGAAGCCATCATAACCCTCATCCAAAAACCAGGCAGGGACCCATCAAAGAAAGAGAACTATAGACCCATTTCTTTGATGACCATTGATACAAAATTTCTCAACAAAATTTTGGCCAATCGACTTCAATAATTCATCCAAAAAATTATACTCCACGAGCAAACAGGATTCATTTCAGGGATGCAAAGCTGGTTCAATATATGCAAATCAATTAATATTATTCATCACATCAACAGCAGCAAGGATAAGAACCACATGGTTATCTCAATAGATGCAGAAAAAGCATTCGACAAGATGCAACACCCCTTCATGATGAAGATTTTGGAAAAATTAGGAATCCATGGAACATTCCTCACTACAATAAAGGCTGTATATGACAAACCTACAGCCAGCATTATACTTAATGGTGGAAAACTAAAGCCATTTCGTCTTAACTCAGGAACAAGTCAAAGATGTCCACTCTCTCCATTTCTCTTCAATTTAGTATTAGAATACCTAGCTACAGCAATAAGACAAGATGCAAACATAAAGGTGATCCAAATAGGGAAAGAAGAAATAAAACTCTCCCTCTTTACAGATGACACGATCTTTTATTTAAAGAACCCCTAGACTCCACTCCCAAATTATTCAAGCTGATTCAAAACTTTGGCAAATTAGCAGGGTATAAAATTAACCCCCCAAAATCAATGGCTTTTCTGTATGCCAACAGTGAGAAAAGTGTGGCTGAAATTAGGAAAACAACTCCATTTGTAATAGCACCTCAAAAAATAAAATACCTAGGAATTAACTCAACCCAAGAAGTGAAGGACCACTATGATGAAAAATTTAAAACCTTGAAAAAGGAAATCAAAACAGAAAATAGAAAATGGCAAAACCTCCCATGCTCCTGGACTGGAAAGATCAACAAATTCAACGTGATACCTATCAAGATTCCAACCTCATTCTTCAAGGAAATACAAGAGGCAATCCAAAAATTCATATGGAACAATAAAAGACCCCGAATAGCAAAAACGCTCCTCAACGGAAAGAACACTGCTGGAGGAATATCAATACCATATGGCAAACTCTACTGTAAAGCCATAGGAATCAAAAGAGCTTGGTACTGGCATAGGAACAGACCTCAAGACCAATGGAATAGAATTGAAAACCCAGAAATGAACCTACAGACCTATAGTCAACTAATCTTTGATAAGGGAGTTAAAATAATAGAATGGAAGAAAGACAGCCTCTTCAGTAAATGTTGCTGGCAAAATTGGTTAACTACTTGCAGAAAACTAAAGCGAGATCCTTATATATCACCCTGCACCACAATCAACTCCGAATGGATCAAAGACGTCAGAGTCAAAGCAGACACTCTGAAAACATTACAGGATGGAATAAGAGAAACCCTAGGTCTCCTTGGCTCAAGCCAAATTTTTCTTAATAGAGACTCGGAAATACAACAAATCAAAAAAGGGTTGGACAAATGGGATGGCATGAACTTCCAGAGCTTCTGCATTGCAAAGAGCATAGCTAACAAGATCAATAGAAAACCCACGGATTGGGAGAAGATCTTCACTAGCCTTACAACGGACAAGGGTCTCATATCTAAAATATACTTGGAACTCAAAAAATTAAATCCCCCAACAACAAATCCTCAAAGAAACAACTGCCCAATAAATAAGTGGGCTAAAGACTTGAAGAGAAACTTCTCTGAAGAAGAAAGAAGGATGGCCAATAGACACATGAAGAAATGTTCAACCTCCCTAGCCATAAATTAATTGCAAATCAAAACAACATTAAGGTACCACCTCACCACAGTTAGAATGGCAAAAATCAAGAATTCTAACAACAACAGATGCTGGAGCGAATGTGGACAGAAGGGAACCTTACTTCATTGTTGGTGGGAGTGTAAACTTGTTCAACCACTTTGGAAAGCAGTATGGAGGTTCCTCAAAAGATTTCACATAGAGATCCCCTATGACCCAGCAATCCCACTTTTGGGCATTTACCCAAATGCTTACAAACAAGACCACACTAAAGCTACCAGCACAACTTTGTTCATTGCAGCATTATTTACCATAGCTAAGATATGGAACCAACCCAAATGCCCCTCAGTAGAGGAATGGATCAAGAAAATGTGGTATATATACACAGTGGAATTCTATGCCTCCATCAGAAAGAGTGACATTGCCCAATTTGTTAGGAAATGGGAAGGCTTGGAAAAAATTATATTAAGTGAAGTAAGCCAGGCCCAAAGAAACATAGGTCCCCATGGTTTCCTTTATTTGCAATATCTAGTATATGTATGAGTCAAGCATAAAAGGTCAGATAATGTGATGTTAGGAAAATGAGCCCTTAGTTATGTATTTAAATGTTTTTTTTTCTTTCATGCATTTGATTCTCACGCATTTATAAGATTATTTCTTTGTTGTTTTGTATGTCCCTCCCCCACAGTATAAACCCTGCTTTCACTATATTTGATGTAGGTATAATTTGTGGAGGAGATGGGGAAAAACAACTCGTTTAAGGATACAGGTGGACCCGTTGCAACAATGAGAAGTACATGTTGTCATGTCGAAAACGAACTTTACAACTTTGGTGCGAGGGGGAGTGGAGGATTGAGTGGGGGGCCAGGAGAGGCTTGTACGACATGTGAAGGGTAAACAAAGGAGGAGGCTGAAATTCTTGATAAGAAATGTACTCATTATCTTGCCCATGTAATTGTAACCCCTCTGTACAGTATGTTCACAAAAAATAAAAATACAAATTAAAATTAAAGAAAAAGAATTAAAGTTTTATGGGCTGGGAAGGTGACTCAGTGTTAGTTTGCTTGCCTTGTATGCATGAGGTCCTGGGTTGGATTACTCAGCACCACATAAGCAGAAATAAAAGCCAGAAGTTGCACTGTGGCTCAAGTGGTGGAGTACTATCCTTGAGCTGAAGAGCTGAACGACAGTACCCAGGCCCACAGTTCAGGCCCCATGACCAACCAAAAAAAAAAAAAAAAAGAATGAAATGTTTAATTCCTTATTATATTAAGTTAGAACTATTGCTTACACATGAAACACATATTCCTGGATCAGAAAGGAATAAGTAAAGATCCCTACTCAATCATGCTTTGCTCACAATATCTAGAAACTTCCACTCTTTGCTCTTTGTATAAAAAAGAAAAAGAAAAAAAAAAGAAATGTACTCATTACCTTGCTCATGTAATTGTAACCCCTCTGTACGGTATTTTCACAATAAAAAAAAAGAAAAAGAAAAATATATGCAAGAAAAAAGAAGGATACAAACAGGAAATATGAAGACTTACCAAAAGTTCATCAATAATATTATAACTATTATTTAAATAATATTAAATGACCATACTCTTTGTCTCTTGAGTTATTCTTCATAACTAAACTGAGGCAGTTTGCACAGCTTTCTATGTGCACTAGTGTTGTTTTGTTTTAAAAGGGACTTACTGTGTAGCTCAGGCTGCTCTAAAGCTTACAATCCTCCTTGGTGCTGGGATTACAGGCATGTCTACCATTATTGGCTTTACTCAGTAACTCTATTTATAACATTTTCTGCAAGGAATTCATTCATGCTCATGAAGATATGTGGCTTAAAGCTGTTCACATTAATATTCTACTGTACAAAATATAAATAATATAGCTGGACATGGTACTATGCTGCCACATGGTAATGCCAGCCAATACTCAGGAACCTGACAAAGGAGAATTAGGAGTTGAAGAAAGCCTGGTCTACACTGCAGAACCTTGTCTCCAAAGTTAAGAAATTCTATAAATATAAATCTACTATGAAACATACAACATGTTAAATTTATATAATGGAACAAATAGATCTTTGTTAATGGAAATAAAATCTTGGCAGAAATTTTAAATATATACATATGTATATATATTTAAATTTGGAGAAATAAAATTTCAAGTGATATTATCTGCATCTTTCAGTCTGTCACCTATCTATTTACTGACACATTGATTTCTGTTTAGTCTTCACAAAACACTGTTTTATCACATAAGTACCAAAAAAATGAAAAAGAAAAAGTACAAAAAATGCCTTTTCATAAATACAAATGTAGTTTAATCCCTACCATAATAATTTGGAAAACGTGCATTAAGTTAATGGCATTGAATACTGCTCAAGAAGGGGAGTCTAGGAGAATGTACATTGTGTGTATGTGTGTGTATGTGTGTGTGTGTGTGTGTGTGTGTGTGTGTGTGTGTGTTTTCCATGAGTGAGTCCAAAGTAGACCAATTATACTTGGTTAGTCTTTTTGCTCAAAGCTGACACTCTACCACTTGAGCCACATCTCCACTTCTGGATTTTGGGCTGCTTTAACCCAAGATGCTCAGTTTTTGTCCTCTAAAGTAGCTAGGTTTTCAAACATGAGCCACTGGTGGACAGCAACTACGTTAACATTTTTGCATGTTTGGATAAATTTTAAAGAAATTCATATATGTTACATTTGAGAATGGTGGGAAATAGTAATGAATGTTTAACAGAATTTAAAGCATACAAATCTGAGAATGGCAAGTAGCTGAGAATAGGCTGGAATAAATCAAACTTACCTATGACAGTTTTCAGTCTGTGCACAGAAATGATTGCATTGTTGAAGTTGAAGGCCATCAGATAGCTGAGCTCCAGCTGGCTGCTATGTTCATGAGGCCAGCTAGTGCTATCCACAAGAATGTGGTGTTGTTGGATGGCAGGGATCAGCTTCAAGTTCAGAACCTGAAATATTTCAATTGATCTAGAAGGGGGAACATAACAGGACAAGAAATGTGATTAACAGTGCAGAATGCAAAAAGCATCCAGTCCAAGGAAGACAGAATAACTCTTTCTATATCTGAAAAGAGTATTCTCTCACAAAGAATCTTGTGGTCAATGGTGGTCAATGTTTGTAATCTCTGAACTTGGGAGGCTGATTTAGCAGTTAGCTTGAGACCAGCCTAAGTTTTAGGCCAACAGAAGGACACATAGTAAAATGCTATTTTAAAACAACAACAACAACAAAAGACCCAATGACTGCGAATGTGATTAGTGGTAGAGTGCTGGCCTCGCATGCATGACGCACTTAATTTGATTCCTCAGTCTGACATAAGCAGAAAAATTGGAAGTGGTGCTGTAGCTCAATTGGTAATGTGCTAACCTTGAGCAAAAGAAACTCAGGGAGAGT
Organism: Dipodomys spectabilis; assembly: GCF_019054845.1. Taxonomy (NCBI): domain Eukaryota; kingdom Metazoa; phylum Chordata; class Mammalia; order Rodentia; family Heteromyidae; genus Dipodomys; species Dipodomys spectabilis. The sequence continues at coordinate 11,336 of NW_024870788.1, forward strand.
GCCCAGGCCCTGATTTCAAGCCCCAGGGCTGGCAAAATTTAAAAAAAAAACCAAGTGCAAAATGCTGTTTGTTGAAATAAATACGTTGAAGAATTCTTTTTACTCACTAGAAAATTGTGGTGCTGAGAATTCATCATGAACTTGGTTAGGAAAAAGTAAATTAATTATATTTTATCTGGCATTGGACAGGACAGAGTGAGATCTAAAAATGATTGCTGCCTATTGTTACTTGATACAACTAATGTTACAGATACACTTGCCAGATTGTAACTTTTTAAAGATAGAATCATGGGTTTTTCTTTTTCAAAATAATTTTACTGCTGGCTGCCAGTGGCTCACACCTGTAATCCTTGCTACTAATTAGGCTGATAACTGAGGGTCTCTGTTCAAAGCCAGCGCAAGCAGGAAAGTCTGTGAGACCCTTATCTCCAACTGAAGGTTCAGAAAATGTGAAGTGGCACTGTTGCTCAAGTGTTAGAGTGCTAGCCTTGAGCTGAAGAGCTGAAGGACAATGCCTAGACACAGAATTCAAGCCCCACAGCAGACAAAAATAATAATAGTAATAATATTAATTTTATTATTACAATTAAGGTGTTATATATAAAGGCTACCATTACAAAAGTTTGTTTATCTGCTCAAAGAAACACATATCCATATTCATTGCTAACAGCTAGGATTTGGCCATCTGCTTTCCAGCTGATCTCTGGGTGTAGAGGCAATGTGTAATAAAAGCAATTCAAACCAGTTCTGACTTTAAATTATTTTTCTCTGCACATCTTAAAAATCAATGCTGACAACATGAAATAAAAAATCCTTAAGTTTAAAACATTCTTCTACACAAGTTAAAGAAATCCTGAGAACAAGTATTTTAAGAATTATTTCAGAGAACTTGAACTCTGGACTTGGGTTCTGTATCTGAAATTTATTACTCGAGGCTAGTGCTGCCACTTTGAGCCACAGTGCCACTTCCAGTTTTTTTGTGGTTAATTGAACAGAAAAGTCTCAACAACTTTCCTCTCCAATGTGGCTTTGAACTAGGCTCTAGACATCTCAGCCCTCAGAGTAGCTAGGATTATAGGCATGAACCCCTAGCACCTGGCTAGAATAATTGCTCACCTGTGACAGAAGCCAGTTAGTATTAAATGCCAATCATGTTTAACTTTGTAAAATAAAGTTAACTGAAATGCCTTACAGTAGAAATAAGGAATAAATTGTGTCTGTGGGTTACAAAGAACATACAAAAAACTAAATATTTTCCTTGTTTTTTTATCTTCCAAAATTGTGTGATTTCCAGAATCATACCTTATCTTTCCTTGCTGATTTCTTTATTTTATTTCATACAGGGCCACAGGTTCTTCAACTATCATTTATTTATATGAAGAGCTTGCACATATCTATTTCAGTCCAAATTCCTTGTAAGCATCTCTCATCCATATATTCAACTGCCATAAAAAATTGTGAAACACTAATCGTCTCTTTCCATTACTGGATATTAATGCGTAAATAAAATTTAGGAAAATAAAGAATAACATCAATAAATATAACATGATTTTCATAGTAATGCTAAACATAAATTCAATGTTTATTATTTTCTGAGCAATTTAATAAAAACTTCAAGGAAAAGAAATCAACTTTTTGAGTGCTAATATTGTGGTTTAAACTCAGGACCTTACCTTCTCACTTAAGCTTTTTCCCTAAAGGATGGTGTTCTATACTTGAACAACAGCTCCCCTTCCAACTTTATTTGGGGGATTATATAGAGATAAGAATCTCATGGAATAAAAACTCACTTGTGTCCATATCTTGGGGTTCATTTTACTTAACATCATCTTATATGGTCATATGATACCATGTACTAGTTACTGCAAGTAAGGGAAACTACGGACAAGACCTATGGTTTTGATCCTAACTTCAATGAGAAGGCAGGGATCTGGAGATCTCACTTCAATGTCAGCTCAGATAGGAAAGTCTGTGAGATTCTCATCTCCAATTTACTGCCAAAGAAAGCTGGAAGTGTATTCGTGGCTTGTAGCCTACAGCAAAAAGCTCAGGAACAGAACCCAAGCCTTGAGTTCAAGCCTTAGAATAGTGCATATACATACACAAGGGAAGTAAGTCACTCAAGTTCTCAACCTTCAATTTCCCTAATCCTAACTCTAATCCTGGTCAGAACCCTAAGAGTTACCTTCATGATAATAGTAACCCAATCCTAAAATTAATGGAAAATACTCGAGTTTAGATACATCCTTACAGATACCCATTGTCTTTGAAATGATTTTCAGTTTGCTCCAAATACTACAGATTCCTAGACTTGGACTCTGAAATCTATCTTGTTCCCTATTATGAATCATTAACCTCAAATCCTCATATCATCAAAAATACCATAGTTTCCACTAATCTTAACTTGTACAGAACTCCTATATCTCCAAAAAGAAGTCGCAGGTTTACTTAAAATCTACTCTATTTCCTAACCCTTACTATATATCTAAACCTTACTAGAAACCTAACTCTAAATTTAACACCATTGAACCCTGCATAGGAAACTTAGAGAAACTCTGTAGTTTTTGTTAAATTTCAAACATATTTTACTTGAAAATGTTAACAAAAAATTCAGTTTTACTTTAAAGCTTACCCTTCCCTAACCTTAAGCTTAACCTGAATTAGAAAAGTAACCCTAACACTGGAACTAATGTGCTTTGGATTTTAAAAGCCACACAAATACATTAGTTTTTATTCATCCTAACTTTGATTCAACTTATCTTTCTTAAAATAGTTTGTAGTTTTGCTCATTATCTTTCCATTATTGTAACCCTAACTCTAACTGGAATATTCAGGTTAACCCTCACACTAATCATACCCTAATCTTAATATTATTAGCCGTTTCCTATTTCACATTCATCCTAATTCTAACTCGACTTGTTATTCGAAAATTTACTTCCAGTTGTACCCTAACTTTTCATTTCTCTAATGCTTACACTAACCCCAGCTGGAACTGAAACCTAACTTTCACCCTCATGATAGTCCAATTCTAATGTTTAAGAAAAAGACTAGTTTTTAATCATACTAATGAATACTCCGGTTTGCACTCTGGAAATAAGTTTCAGTATGCCCTAATTCCCACAAATTTTCTGACTCTACCTCTGAAGTTATCTTGTTCTCTATCATGAACGATTATATTACTTGTCCTCAAATTCTCTTATCAGGAAAAATTTTGTAGTTTCTATTCATCCTACTTTTCCACAAACCCTGTACCCTAAAACATTTTCAGATTTACTTACCCTCTAGTCCATTGCTTAATGCTAACTCTCAACCTAAACCTGGCTGGAAAACTCTCATTAATCATTACAAGAATGATCACTGAGAAATAAATATAATGATAATGCTCTAGTTACTATTCAGTCTCATATTTTTGCTTCTACTTGTTAATGAGAACTGAATTTTATACTAAAAACTTTCTTATTCATAACAGTCATCATAATCAGACCAAAATACTGACCTTAATCTTAATCCTAATTGTATGACAATACTAACACTAACACAAGTACACTAGTTTTCACTCATCCTAACTTGATTCAAATAAGCCTTCCAAAAATAGGTTTCATTTTTTTCAAATATCTTAGTCATTTTCTAACCCTAACTTAATCTTAACTGGAACATTGACAATAACCATAAGCCTAACTGTAAGTAGATTCTAATATTAATAGCAATACTCTAGTTCACATACATTCTAATTCTTACCAGGCTTATTCTAAAATTTACCTTCAGTTTGAGCCTCATTTTCTTCTCCTTCACTCTAACCCTAACCACGGCTGGAATCCTAACCATAAGCTTGATACTAATAGTATCCCAATTCTAAAATTTATGAAAAATGCTCGTTTTCTGCAATACTAACTGAAATTCCACTTGTAATTCTTGAAATAAATTTCAGGTTTACTGTAAACCCTACAGATTTTCTCACTCTTAATTCTGAATGTATCTTGTTCCATAACAGCAATCATTATACCCATTGATCTCAATTCCTGATATTATGAAATAAATTGTACTTCCATTATCCCAGCATTTCCTGAATTCCTAGAACCTAAAATAAGTTCAGCTTTACTTATCATTTAACACATTTCTTTTTTTTTTCTTTTTGTCGGTCGTGGGGCTTGAACTCTGGGCCGGGGCACAATCCCTGAGTTCTTTAGCTCAAGGTGTGTGCTTTACCACTTGAGCCACAGCACCGCTTTTGGGTTTTCTGGTGGTTAATTGGAGATAAAAGTCTCACGGACTTTCCTGCCCGGGCTATCTTTGAACTGTGATCCTCAGAAATCAGCTTCCTGAGTAGCTAGGATAATAGGTGCAAGCCACTAATTTATCCCATTTCTTTACTCTATCCTCAACCCCGGTTAACCAGAAACCTAATCTTAATCACCGTCTGATTTAACACCAAATGGTTAATGTAAGGAAAATTGTCTAGATTCTATTCAATCACACATTTTTTGCTTCTACTTCTTAGTGTAAAAGTAAAATTTACCCTAAAGCTTATCCTTCCCTAACCCTAGCTAGAACAAACAAAGTATCTCACACTTTAAACCAAATTATATCTGAATGTTTAAAGTAACACTGGCTTTCATTCATTCTAACTTTGATGCCATTCATTCTTCTTAAAATATGTGGCAGTTTTACACAATATCTTATATCTTTTTTCTCATCCTAACCCAGCTCTAACTGGAATACCTTGCTAATCCTAAGCCTACATATATCTGAATCATCTTGTTAATAAGAAGCCTCTTCACATTTATTCTAAATCTTGCTCAGCATGTAGGTCTAAATTTTACTTACATTTTGAACCTAAAATTTTTAAGTGTTTTCCTATGTACTGGCAGGTTTTATTTTTCATTATTTTTAAAAAAAATTTATTTTGTTGTAAAGATGCTTTAAAGAGGGATTAAATACACGTGTAACGTAAGGAGTACATTTCTTTTTTTTTTTTTTTTTTTTTAAATTTTATTTTATTTTATTTGAGAACATACTGTACAGAGGGGTTACAATTACATGGGCAGGATAATGCATACATTTCTTACCAAGCATTGCATCCTCCTCCTTTGTTTACCCTTCACCTCCCTTCCCAGCCTCCCCCCTCCCTCCCACCCAATCATACCCCCCTCCCCCCCCCCCCTCACCGACATTGTAAAGCTGGTTTTGACATGACATTTTGTACTTCTCATTGTTGCAACAGGTCCACCTGAATCCTTAAACGACTTGTTTGTCCCCGTCTCCTCCACATGTTATACTGACATCAAATATAGTGAAAGCAGGGGTTACACTGTGGGGGAGGGACATACAAAGCAACAAAGAAATAATCTTATAAATGCATTAGAAACACATGCATGAAAGAAACAAAAACATTAAAATACATATTTGAGGTTTTGTTTTCCTAACATCACATTATCTGACTTTTTCCGCTTGACTCATACCTATACTAGATATTGCAAATAAGGGAAACCATGGGACCTATGTTTCTTTGGGCCTGGCTTACTTCACTTAATATAATTTTTTCCAAGCCTTTCCAAACAGGATTCATTTCAGGGATGCAAAGCTGGTTCAATATACGCAAATCAATTAATATTATTCATCACATCAACAGGAGCAAGAATAAGAACCACATGGTTATCTCAATAGACGCAGAAAAAGCATTTGACAAGATCCAACACCCCTTTATGATGAAGGTTTTGGAAAAATTAGGAATCCATGGAACATTCCTCAATACAATAAAGGCTGTATATGACAAACCTACAGCCAGCATTATACTCAATGGTGAAAAACTAAAGCCATTTCCTCTTAACTCAGGAACAAGACAAGGATGCCCACTCTCTCCACTTCTTTTCAATCTAGTATTAGAATGCCTAGCTACAGCAATAAGACAAGATGCAGACATAAAGGGGATCCAAATAGGGAAAGAAGAAATAAAACTCTCCCTCTTTGCAGATGACATGATCTTGTATTTAAAGAATCCCATAGACTCCACTCCCAAATTACTCAAGCTGATTCAAAACTTTGGCAAAGTAGCAGGTTATAAAATTAACCCCCAAAAATCAATGGCTTTTCTGTATGCCAACAATGAGAAAAGTGTGGCTGAAATTAGGAAAGCAACTCCATTTGTAATAGCCTCACAAAAAATAAAATACCTAGGAATTAACTTAACTAAAGAAGTGAAGGACCTCTATGATGAAAACTTTAAAATCTTGAAAAAGGAAATCAACACAGAACTTAAAAAATGGCAAAACCTCCCATGCTCCTGGATTGGAAAGATTAACATCGTGAAAATGGCAATACTGCCCAAGGCTATCTACAAATTCAACGCAATACCTATCAAAATTCCACCCTCATTCTTCAAGGAAATAGAAGAGGCAATCCAAAAATTCATATGGAACAATAAAAGACCCCGAATAGCAAAAACGCTCCTCAACGGAAAGAATACTGCTGGAGGAATATCAATACCAAATTTCAAACTCTACTATAAAGCCATAGTAATCAAAACAGCTTGGTATTGGCATAAGAACAGACCTCAGGACCAATGGAATAGAATTGAAAACCCAGAAATGAACCTACAGACCTATAGCCATCTAATCTTCGATAAGGGAGCTAAAACAATAGAATGGAAGACAGACAGCCTCTTCAGTAAATGGTGCTGGCAAAACTGGTTAACTACATGTAGAAAACTAAAGCTAGATCCTTATATATCACCCTGCACCAGAATCAACTCCAAATGGATCAAAGACCTTGAACTCAAAGCAGACACTCTGAAAACATTACAGGATGGAATAGGAGAAACCCTGGGTCTCCTTGGCTCAGGCCGAAATTTTCTGAATAGAGACCCGGAAACACAACAAATCAAAGAAAGGCTGGACAAATGGGATTGTATAAGGTTGCAGAGCTTCTGCAGGGCAAATGACATAGCTAGCAAGATCAATAGAAAGCCCACGGACTGGGAGAAGATCTTTACTAGCCATACAACGGACAAGGGTCTCATATCTAAAATATACTTGGAACTCAAAAAATTAAACCACCCAACAACAAATCCTCAAAGAAACAACTGCCCAATAAGTAAGTGGGCGAAAGACTTAAAGAGAAGCTTCTCTGAAGAAGAAAGAAGGATGGCCAATAGACACATGAAGAAATGTTCAACATCCCTAGCCATAAAAGAAATGCAAATCAAAACAACATTGAGATATCACCTCACTCCAGTTAGAACAGCAAAAATCAAGAACTCTAACAACAACAGATGCTGGAGGGGATGTGGACAGAAAGGAACCTTACTTCATTGTTGGTGGGAATGTAAACTTGTTCAACCACTTTGGAAAGCAGTATGGAGGTTCCTCAAAAGACTCCACATAGAGCTCCCCAACGACCCAGCAATCCCACTTTTGGGCATTTACCCAAATGATCACAAACAAGGCCACAGTTTTATTTTTCATTATTTTTTAAAAAAAGTTATTTTGTTGTAAAGATGCTTTAAAGAGGGATTAAATACACGTGTAACGTAAGGAGTACATTTCTTGTTGAACATTGTTACACCCTTCTGTCTTGTTCTCCCACTATCCCATCCCTCCCCACTTACCTTACTCCTCCCTCCCCAGGGTGTAAAGTTCATTTTCAACATAGTGTCTTGTGCGTATCATTGTTGCAATGGGTCATTCTGTGTTGAACCTAAATTTTCTATTTCTCTAATTCTAATTCTAATTCTAATTCTAATTCTAATTCTGTCTGGGATCCTAACACTAACCATAATAATAGTGATAACTCAATTCAGAAGTTAACACAAAATATTGAAGTTTTTATTCATCCTATTAATCCACTGTACATCTTGAATTAAGTTGCAGTTTAGCTTAAATATTCCAAATTAGTTTATATTCACGTATATGAAGATGTAATTTTATGTGAAAAGCAGAAGATCTTCGGAGAAAGGAGCAATGAAAAGGAAATAGAGGGAGTATAATCAAATGCTTTAAATATATTATAGAATTGCCACTTCTGACAATTAATAACTATTAAGAAAATAACTAAAAATTAATAAAGAGCACACTGCTTTCTAGTGTTCCTTAAGAGAGCCATGATATGCCTTGTGAAAGAAATACTTGTGTTAGATAAACTTGTTCATGCATAATTTATATTGTTATTGGCCATTTATTTAACTTAATGAATAAAAATATATCATATAATATCCCATGACAAAAAATATAAAACAATTACTTAGCAATTGTTTGAGAAAAAGTTATAGTCATGAGTTTTAGGAAATTGAATTTCTATTTCCCAGAAAATAATGAATTAGGTTTACTAATCTAGTATTTATAGTAAGTTTAGAGAACATAATTGGCATGAAAAACAACTAACTGGACATCTTCTTTCTTGAATGAGTGATATTTTAAACATTGTCTTTTATTCAAATGAATACTTAGGTTTACATTTCAAAATAAATGCAATTTTATCTCCTTTCAAAACAAGTACTTACCCTGCAATTAAATGTACTAGAATATTCAAGTATTTAAAAGCTAAAATTTCTATGTTTGATATGTAACTCTACATATTCAGAACGACATGATTTTTTATTCATAAATGGCTAACCTCAGATTTTTGCTTCATCAATATAAATTGTTTCATGAGGTTGTAGTGAAGGCTCCAGTAACCAGAGTGGTCAAAACCATTTCCTGAATTCTAAATTTTAAATCTAATCATTTTTAGCCTTTGATTATATCATTTATTGTCTCTTCAGAGCAGTTAAGCTAAAATAAATACTACTTTTTAAACATTTCACTCACATTGTAAATAATATTAACATAGGTAAAAAAGACACTAATTATTTCAGACTCATCATATTTGGTGATCTTAGTGTGAAAAATGAAGAGAGTAGAAGGACTTTATACTCAATAAATATTTTTGGTTAAATTAAATCATATATCTGGATTTCTAATTTGAAGGTTAAACACATGGAAACAGGAAAACAATAAAAAAAATTACTTTGGGATCATTTTTCTTCTTAAAATTATGAAGCAAAAATATCTCTAAGAAATATATTTTTCCATAAAATGTTTCAACCCTTAGTAAAGTGCATTATACTTTAATATGAAGTTTTTCTCAAAATAGTAATTCTTCACTAATCTAATGTATGTATTTATGCACAAAATGCTGTGACTTCTAGTCTTGTTTTGTGATTTTATGTATATTTTTAGTTGTGACATGATTCCTACTTACATTTATTACAAACATCTGTAATTATACAAATCATGCCTATACACACTAATTTACGTAAGATAATATTCAAACAAAATTATCTTTTTTCCTGTCTCCAACAGGGAAGGATGATGTGCTGAAGTATATTAAATGAAAGCACTCTAATGAAGAGTCTTTATGGAACGGAAATTTGCAACATGAGAATGGGATCATGAGCATTTTCTACTTGGCTGAACAGGAATTCTTGTTTATACTTTCTTACCTTTTAATCACACAAGGAAAGCCACAAAATTTGAAGTTCATATGAAGGAACTGCATTCCTAAATGAAGTGGCAACCCTGCTCAAAAGTTTGATCTTTTCACTAGTTCTTTGTGCTTGCTGGCTGATCTATTTCTGTATCATATCTTTCATATTATTAAGCATATTAGTAATTCAGCTGTGAGTACATTGCAAGAGAGTCCTTAAAATCACAACTATTGCTGTGTAATAATCAGAAGAGAGGAAAAAGATTATAATAATCTTCAATACCTCCCTTTGGCCTTCAATATACCAAGTAATTACCAAAACAATCCTGTAAGATGTTAGTTTATTTTTTTCTTTTTAATTAGAGTAATCTCTAAAAGCAAGTGCTTTTAGCAGTTAAAAGTGATGACAGCGGTATCAGAGCTCTGATATGAGCACCTTCTCCATAGCAAGTAATGCTCTATGGACTGTAAATATGGAAGATACACTAAAATTCTCTCTACACACACACACACACACACACACACACACACACACACACACAGAGCTGCCACCAGACACATCAGAGATCAGTTCCATTCATTTGTAATAATAGTTGATTGATGTTTGCGCCATTGCTTTAACTTGGCTTCAAAATCCTGCCTGGACCTTTATCTTTCTCTGAGATCAAGTCCCTAGATCTTAGTATACTCTGTGTCTGTATATTCATAATATGTTCCTGGCTGCTTCAGGCTAATTCACAATACCCTGAATACAGGATCCTCAAACTTGACATCAAAGCAAACTCCATGAATTTATACTACTATTCCAAAATACTAAAATTTATTGGATCTAGAAATGAAAAAAAGACACAACTTGTTACTTTAGTAGCAATTGACATCATGCAAGTAGAAGAATATTGATCAGGAACTGAGGTAAGAGAATTGGAGTATGTCTAAAATGTAGAATACAGGATCTGTATTACAGATACAAAATCTTGTTCAATAGGCTCATGTAATCTTATATTGGAAGCAAAATTTACATATACAATTTTCCAGTTATTTTGCTTACATATCATTTCTGATCACATATCCTCTTATGAATGTTTATCATATCTTTGAATAAATCACACGATTTGTGTGCAAATTATCATCTTAAGGAAAGACAGTCTGATTTTATATCTTTCCTTATTTTTTGTTTCCCTGTTTGCTGAAAAAAATGTATCCCTGGAAACAGGATACTGACAGCAAATCTGGGTGCAATTTTCATTTTTAAAATTTCAAATATAATATAAACTTTGTTTTGACTAGTCATTTTCTAACAATGAGTGATATTCATGAGCACTAATATTTTGGTGCCTTTAAATAAATTGAGATGATTTTCTGGTACCTCTTGGGTCTAATTGACTTAATCATTGGATCATTCATGTATAAACATTTGCATTGTACTTTTTAATTTTTATATATAAAATAGTCTCCAAAGTTTTACTTTAAAGTGATAATTGGAGGGTGTCTTCATGTTCAAAACTTTATATTTATTTCAATTAAAGTACTGAAAACACATGACCTTCACTGGAGCAATATGATGAGAAACATGAGAAAGATGAGAGACATATTTCTAGAAAAAGATGAGAACATATTTCTAAAGAGAATGGATATGTTGATTAAAACATAGAAAAGAGTAAAATAGGTTTCATGCTTGAGACTGCATAAATTTCATATGAATGTAGCTCAACATGAGACGGAGAGATGAATTCATATTTATACCACTGAGATTTATATCACAATATAAGAAATATATGTATATTAAGGAATTGGTCATTCAAAGCCCTAGATACCTAATGGATTAAGAATGGAATTGAAAATTGAAGATGAAAACAAACCAACATGCAGGTATTATGATTTTATAATACTAATATGAAATAACTGAAGCTTTTGTCTTCTGAAAAAGAATGGTTAGCCTATAATTTCAATGTAAGGAATCAGTTGTAATGAGTCTAAAATCTTTTCCTCCAAGATATCCAAGAGTACTATACTCAGCCTCTAAAGAGTAAATAAGTAATTATTTTCCTTAGTTTTGCTTAATATTAATTTACTTGTAGCAAAAGGTTAAAATGTCTGCTCTCTTTATTTCAATGTAATAACATACATTTCATATTATTACTGTCTCTTCATAGAAGCCTGAAATCACTATTTCAAAGTAACACAAACAGAAACACAAAAATAACTGGATACAACCATCAAAAAATCCTAAATTATGTGAAAAAACCACAATATCAAAAATAAACCTGAGGAAGTGGAAAAACAATGGCAGAATAACAATAGAAAATTACCCCAGCTCTAGCTAATGAAACAGAGATTTAGAGTCCTAGCAGGTACTCCACTTCTAGCAGGTCAAACCAAGTCAGGTATAATTATATATATATATGTATATATATATATATAATTCAAAAGAAGATTTTTATACTGTTTTCACAAGGAAACAGAAATCTATGATAAGTTACCTAGCCAGGCAAGTGACTGCTGTGACTGTTTTTCCCAACATATTCAAAAGCACAGATGCACTGTGGAAATAAAAGGGCCACATGGGAAAAAAGCAGGAACAGAGACAGCCACATCCAAACACAGACACAATTCACCTTACCACTGGACAGTTCGAACTGTCTTTGGAACCACAAGTATTAACATGACAACATTTCAGCACAAATGATCTCTAATCCTACGCTTAATGGTCTAGACAAAAACCTAAGTCCAGAAAAACAAATCACAACAGAAGACCAAACGAACACCTGGCAAACCAAACAAGAACATAGAGAGTCACCTGTTAAGATCATAGATCCCCCAAATGAAAGCCAATAAATCCTCCAAATGGACAAAACAAATCAGAAAAATACAAGAAAACTGATGCCAAGGTAGTATAATTCACACAGGAAATGACCAGACATTAGAACAGACAGTTACGGACCTAGAAGATAGTATTCAAAATACATTAAAAGTACTGCTGAAAAATGTGATTAGCGAAAAGATACAAAACCTCCACAAGGAAATTTGTGAACAAGATGAGACCAACCAAAGATTAGCAAAATAATTCATGTAGACTACAAACAGAAAGATAAATAAATTCTGAGAAGGCAAAGGAGTCCAAGGGAAAAAAATAGATACCTAGTTAAAAGGTATGAGAGAAGACACAGCTAAAAAGCCAACTCCTCCAGTGCCCCTACCAAAGAAAAGATGTAAAGAAAGTCCACACAAGACCTAAAACAAAGCTTTAATAAAGATAGAAGCCTTAAAAAATGACAAATTAGGAGACAGAGAAATCCAAAACAAAATAGAAAGTCTCTAGAGCGAAAAGATGACATAGAAGATAATTTTGGGCATCAAAGACAGACTAGGTCTAATAGAAAAGAGGAGAAAATCATTTAGAACAAATCCAAGAAATAAGAAACGATCTTGCTGGAAGTTCCAGATTCAGTTAGAAGATCAAACTTGGGGGAGATAGGTATCAAAAAGGAGAAGAGCAGGAAACAAAATGGATGGGAAACATATTACAGAATTCAAGCAGAGAACATGCCAAACATCAAAAGAGATAGGCTCATTCAGAGAAGAGAAGCCTTTAGAACACCAGAGAATACCAGAACAGAACAACCCACCACCACATCATAATCCATTAGAGGATCATTAGAGATCAAGGAAAGGATTCTTAAAGCTGCCAGGAGAAAAGACTGATTATTTATAAAGGATATACAGTCAGAATAAATAATGATTTCTTGTCCGATATGGTAAAAAGGAGAGCCTGGCATGATATATGGCAAACATTAAAGGCAAACAACTAGCAACCGTGAATATTGTCCCAAGCAAATCTCTCCTTTACATTTAAAGGATATATAAAAAATATTTCATGACAAAGAGAACTTGAAACAATTTATCTCCACCAAATCGGCAAGATTGAAATTAATCAAATATATTCTACATAGAGAAGGTCAAGAAGAACAGGAACTGGTTATATAAAATGCTCCTTACCAGAGAACAAAGTAAATATAATAAGAATAGATGAGGCATAGCTCCTAACAGCAGGTGTATAAAATAGCAGGAATTATTAGATATTTCCCAGCCTCAACTCTCAATATCAATGGACTTAAATTTCCAATTAGAAAACACAGATTAGGGGCTGGGAAGGTGGCTCAATGGTAGAGCATTTGCCTTACATGCCTGAGGCCCTGGGTTCGATTCCCCAACACCACATAAGCAGAAGAAAAACAAGTCAGAAGTGGTGCTGTGGCTCAAGTGGTAGAGCACTAGCCTTGAACTGAAGAGCTGAGGGACAGCGCCCAGGCCTAGAGCTCAGGCCCCACAACTGGACACCCCCCCAAAAAAAGAAAACATAGATTAGATAGTAGTTTCAAAAAACAAGACACATCCATCCAGTTTCCACTAGAGATACATTTCATTGACAAAAACAAACACATACTCAAACTGAAAGGCTGGAAGGAAAATTTTCAAGCAAATGGACAGCATAAACAGGCCACAGTAGAATTACTAACATAAAATCATATAGAATTCAAATTAAAATTAGTAGGAAGAGACATTACATATTGATAAAGCAGCTCTCCATTAGGAGGATATATCAAGTTTAATATCAATGCCCTGAATCCTGGAGCACCCCACATCATCAACCAAATACTACATAACCTTTAAACACATCTCAACCCATCATTGTCATGCATGGATTGGTTATCCAAGAGAAACTCAACCAAGAAACTGAAGACCTAAATAATTGCATTGACCACCTAGGCCTAAGAGACATCTACAGAATATACACTCAATGTCAGTATATACATTCTTTGCAGCAGGTCATGGAAGATTCTCCAAAATACAACCTATCCTATGTCACACAGAAATTCTGTCCAAATTGAAAGAAAAATTAATTGAATTCCCAAACCTTGTCAGACCACAGCAGAATAAACTTACAATTAAACAGCTAAAGCAAAAAAAAAATTGTCAAACCCATGAAGACTGAACAAGATATTGCTGAATGACCAATAGGGCACTGAAGAGATTAGAATAGAAATCTGAAAGCTTCTGGAATTTAACAAAAATGAACACACAAAATACCAGCTCCTCTGGGACATATTAAATGCAGTACTTACAGGAAAATTTATAGCTTTGAATGCCTACATCAAGCAATTGGGGAAATCTCAAATCAGTATTTTTATTATGTACCTAAAGCTCTTTGAAGAGAGGAACAAGTCCAAACCTAAGTGGGCGGAAACAAATGAAAAAATTAAGTCAGAAATAACTAAATAAAGACAAAGTAAAACATAGAAAGATCAACAAAACAGAGCTGGTTCTTTCAATAAATTAACAGACTTGACAGACCCTTACCAAATCTGACTAAAAAGAGACCTTATATAGATAGAAAGATAAGTAAAAACACACAGATTGGGAGAAAGTCTTTAGTTGCTCTGCAACATACAATGGCCTCATATCTCAAATATGCTTAGAGCCCCAAAAGTTAACCCCCCCCCAAAAAAAAACAAATCCTCATAGAAACAACAACCTTCATAATATAAGTGGGCTTAAGATTTAAGGAGAGACCTCTCTGAAGAAGAAATATGAATGGTCAATAGATACATGAAAAAATATGCAACATTTCTGGCCATAAAAGAAATGCAAATCAAAGCAAAATTGAGATTCCACCTCACCCCAGTTTGAATGACCATTACGAAGAAAACTAATAATATCAGATGCTGGGCTGGTGGGGATATGGCCAAAAAAGAACATTACTACACTCACTATTGGTAGAAATGTAAACTTGTTCAAATACTCTGTAAAAAAGTATAGAGGTTCCTCACTAGAGCTCCCCTATGACCCAGCAATGATGGATCAAGAAAATGTCATATATATTCACAAGAAAATTCTATGCTTTCATCAGAATGAATGAAATTGCACCATTTGTAAGGAAATGAAATAATTTGGAAACATAATAATTCAAACAAGCCAGACCGAAAGAATCATAGGCTACATATTTTGACTCATTTGGAAAAACTAGTATATGTCTAGGATATTCCCAATAGCTCAATAGCAATATGCATATCACCATAAAATGATTCTTATCGAAATGAGCTCCAAGAAATGGATACAAGATGATTGTATAGTGAACTGTTTTTAGTTATTTCTATTTAGTTTTTCCTCTTTGGTTTATTCCCTGTAGTCACTGTTTTTGATTTCTGTACCCTTTGTCTTATACATAAGTTAATCTGATTTGGGGAAGGGAAGGGAAATCACAAAAATGGTGGGACAAAGATTATCCAAAGCAACAGTGATATTCACTAGACACTATATTAGAAATAAACTTTACAACTTTGTGGGAGTGGGATGTCAGGGTTGAGGGAAGCAGAAAAAAATGAGGAAGGGGTAACACTGTGAAAAATGTACTCATTACTTATGTAACTGTAACCTATCTTTCTGTATATCACCTTCATAATAAAAAAAAAACAAAACAAAAAAAGAACTCATCCAAATACAGAAAATTAGAGACAAAAATGAGACAACACAACAGATATAAGCAAAATTGAGAATGTTATAAGAGAGTATTTTGACAATCTTATGCCAATCACCTGGAGAATCTTGGAGAAATTGATGCTTTCCTATACTGCATCTGAAGCAAGAAGTAACACATAAGAAGAAATGAAATTGAAATGTCAGTAAACCACTTCCCATTCCAGAAAAATCTAGGACTCAATGAATTTACCATGAAATTAAGGCCTGCAAAGAACTTAAAATACACAGATGTAACTCTTCAATGGATAGAAAGGGAAATGGAATTATCAAACACATTCTATGAAGCTAGAATTAGACTCTTCCTCAAATCACATAGGGACTCACCAAAGAAAAAGAACTATGAACCCAACTCTTTGATAAACAATTATGCAGAACTTCTTAATAAATTTCTCACCAACTAATTTCAGCAACTAACAAAATATAATATTGTATGATCAAATAGGATTCACCCTAGGATACAATTGGATTGAATATTCTTGTCAATAATCATAATACAAACCATAGGAGAAGCAGGGACAAGAAAACACATGATCGTCTATAGGGATGTAGTAATAGCTTTTAACAAGGTCCAATACCCCTTTATGAATAAAAGGTCTGAAAAGCTAGGAATGCATGGAACATTCCTCAATATAATACACACACACACACTCACACACACACACACATATGACACACACATATATATATGAAACACATATATATCACACACACACACACACACACACACACACACACACATATATATGACAGAGATAATTAGCATTTACCTAACCGTGGAAGCATGGAGACATTAACATCAGGAATGAGACAAGGATGCCCACTCTCTCCACTACTCTTCAATATGGTAGTGGACTTTCTAGCAAGAGCAATAGGCAAAAGAAAAACATAAAGAGGATCCAAATAGGGAAGAAGTAAAACTATCCCTTTTTTACAGATGAAATGATCCTGTATTTAAAGGACTCTATAGCTTCCTCCTCCAAGTTACTAAAGGTGACACTAACCTTCAGCAAAGCAGCAGGGCATAAAACCACTAGAGTCAGTAGTTTTTCTGTGTTACCAACAATGGGAAGATCCAGGCTGAAATCCAAAAAAACAACCTCATATGTATTAGCTTCAAAATCAAAGCAAATCTAAACTAAACCAAACAACAACAGGAATTAATTAATTTAATTAAAAATGTGAAGGACCTCTACTGTGAAAACTTTAAAAATCTAAAAAGGGCAATTGAAGGAGACTCAAGGAAATGGAAAATCTTTTAATGCTCCTGGTTGGAAGAATTTACATGAAGAAACGGCAATACTGCCCCCAAACAATTGACAATGCAATACTCATCAAAATCCCAACTATATACTTCAATACAATAAAGAAAGCAATCCAAATTTAATAAGGAATTACAAAATTACAGATGAAACAGAAGGCTTAGAAATGAACTCATGGGCCTATAGTGATCTTACACACACACACACACACACACACACACACACACACAGAGTGGAATTCTGTTCACCCTTCAGAAAGGATGACTTTTCACAAGTCTTAAGGAAAATGAAAGGCTTGGTACAATTATACTAAGAGCAAAAAGAACGGAATGCAGACTCAGAGCAATATAAGTTTCATGGATCCATTCATTTATGGTAGCTAGAAGGTGCCTACAAGTCTACAAATAAACAAGACTGATTCTATCTCGTCCCAGTTAGAATGGCCATTATCAAGAAAGCTAACAATAGCAAATGTTGACAAGGATGTAGCCAATTGGGAACTCTATTACACTGTTGGTGGGAAATTACACTTGTTCATCCACTGTGGAATGCAATACAGAGTTTCCTGAAAAGACTAAATATAGATCTCCCTTAAGACCCAGTAATTCCCCTCATCGGCAGTAATTCAATAAATAACAAACAATCTCACATGAAAGCTACCTGCATAACCCAGGCCCAGAGTTCAAGGACTTGCAAAAAGTTACCACTGCTGTTATTTGTTTCTTCAAATATGAACTTTCGACATGAGAAACCAAATCATTCTATTTGCACTAGCTAGGATAGGACTTAAATGTTGTGGGTGATAAAAAGGCTTCTTTGTTGAATGTTAGGAAAAGAGGTAGGCAGTCCAAGAAAAGGGAGATTTTGTTGTTGTTAGTTGAGGGGCTTGAAGTTTGGGCTTGGGCACTGTCCCTGAGCTCTTCAACTCAAGGTGAGTTCTCTACCTCTTGAGCCACAGTGCAACTTCTGGTTTTCCTGTGGTTAAATGGAGATACGAGTCTCAGGGACTTTCCTGCCCAGGGGGCTTTGAACCACTGTCCTCAGATCTCAACTTCCTGAGTAGCTAGGATTACAGTTGTGAGCCACTGGCACCAGGATAAAAATGGGGGGATTTTAGCAAAGAAAATCCACCTCTTCACCTGTGTCTAAGCCTCAGATATCACTAACACTTCATCTTCAACTCATTTCATCAGATATTTGTAAAGTTTCTCTTTCCCTTTATGTAGGAATACTGCAGTCAATATCAACTCAGCTGTGGGACTGGATCAATTGTATGTTAATTGCTAGCACCTAAATCAAGAACTGTTACATCAAAAAAAATGAACCTCTCATTTGGAATAATTGTTTTCTCTTTTTATTACAAATCTGTGCTTTATTAATTCCTAATGTGATACTGGACCTCCTGATAGAATGATGATATTTTCTTTCTCTTCAGCAATTGTCCTTCTCCCACATGTGGTCAAATATTTAAGATTTCAAAGATTTCCATTGATAATTCATTAAGTTGACCTCTAAGATAATGTGTATTTCTGGAATTTGGTCTGCTGTCTTGTTCTTACATGCACAGGCTTTCTATGATTTATTTGTTCTACAAGGAATTCTACTTTCCAATCTTCGTGTGATCAATTTTAGTCCCTCTCATCAGTCTTTCTGACCCTCTCTCTGGAGTCTCATTTGAGTCTGTCTCATAAAAAATATATTATCAACTAAATGACTCTCAACTTCTGTTTCTGGCCTGACTTCATGTAGTCTGTGATAGCAGCCCTGACTGGCTGTGCTTACTGGAGTGTTCTTTGTTTGTTTTGTTTTTGTTTTGTTTTGTTTTTAGAAGTCTAGGATCACGATTGAAGGTAGTAGCTTTTCTCAGCCTTTGTGATCCCCTGGCTTAGAGTCAATGGGTTTTTCTCCTAAAGATACAAAGAACAGGTGACTAAATTCCTGTTTAAATTGTCTCAAAATGAGGCAATCTGGCATCCTTGCAAAGCCATCAAAAATTCTCTATAACCAATTACAGAAATGTTATATCAGGATGGCTTGTTAAGATGACTGTTCATTGGAAATGTTCATTTCCAAGTCACCACCATACAACTGATCACATCCCTGGGAGCAGACTTTTGGAAGAAAGGTTCCCCTTCCTTCCTTATCTTATTATAGATCAAATCATAATATTCTGCAGTTGTGGTCAGCCTGGAGCACCTTTTCCCAAGAATATTTTGTAGTGTAAAAGAGGACCAACTATCAAAATAAAGGTGAAAATACTTGTCTACTACAGAATGATTTATTGTGCTTATATCTATTGCTATTTTCACAAAAAAAATCTATTGTTATTTTCATTACTTCAAACACATGGATAATTTATATTGGGATTAGACAAGTGGCAAAGGATTAATAGAATAAAGATTCCATTTACTTTCATATATCCAATATAATATACTTAACCCCTTATGAAAAATTAAATCCAACTGTAGAAACATTGTCAAAAATATAAAATAAGCCTTAATATGAATAATCTGGCACACATAAACCATCATCTACTCAGAAATGCAGTCTCTATAAATATTTATTTGGTGCAGAATAATAAGAATTTAATTAATGTATATGACTTTTATGTATCATCTGTAATACTCCTCGTTTATATAATTGTATATAATTTTATAGACGTTACCTAGACAGGAATTTAACGTGCATGTAGAAATCAAATTTCCACAATTTATGCTAGATGAGAAGAGTCATACTCTCTTGTACTGTGTGGTGTGAATTTTACCACAGTGCTGAACCCTTCCACTTAATACCAAAAGTCATGTGCAATAATTTATTATTTGATGTTAAGATGAGTGCTAATTGTAGAATACACTTAGAATTATTACATTAATTCACAGAATTAAAAAGTAATGATATATTATTTGTTTAAATTCCAATGCTTCTCAATTTTACAATTCATGAAATATATTATTAAAATTAGATTCACTTTCTTCTTTTCTATAGCTGCTAAAAGTAAAATTATATATTAAGGATTCAACATTAAGAAATCAATAATAAGTGACTTATTAAAATGATATAGTACTAAACTGTGATTTGAATTATGGTTCTAACAAATTGTGATGTAAACAACTGTTAATAGAATTATAGTTAATATTTTTAAACTTACCAGCTTGTTATGTGTTTCCTAATTGTGTCATTTGTTATTTTTGGTCCAAGTTGACTCTTCATCTTTATTGTTTAGTTTTCTATTTTATCTCTATTGGTTTGCTGATTGTGCATTTTGTTTTCCCCTTTTAGTTACTGACATGAGGCTGAAAATCTGAATGCTAGTTAATTACTTCCTATGTTAAAGTAAAATTTCTGCTCTCCACATCTGTTCTACTCTTAGCATAGTATTTTCCCCAGTCCCATATCCTGTCTTGCTGCTCTCATGTATTTTATTTTAGTTTATTTTTATTGTGAAAATACCGTACAGAGGGGTTACAATTACATGGGCAAGATAATGAATAAATTTCTTATCAAGCATTGTTGCCTCCGCCTTTGTTTCCCCTTCTCATCCCTTCTTTATTTTATTTTTTATTTAAATTTTACTGTCAAGGTAATGTACAGAGGGATTATAGTTATCTAAATAAGGTAATGAATTTATTTCTTTTCTAATTTGTTATCCCTTCCCCCATTTTTCTCCCTCTTCCCTCCCAACAGCCCCTCCAAGATTATTTCCAACATATTGTCTTCTGTGTATCATTGTTACATAGGCTCCCCCTTGTCATTTGTCTCACCATTTTTCCCTTTCCCTAACCTAGTTCATATTTACAATAACCAGAGTTATTCAAAATCAAATACAGTGACTAAATATTAATCAAAACCAAATACAGCGACTACAGGGGATAAACTATAGGTGGGGAAAACACAAAAGGATAAAAAGAAATCCTGCAGTACATTAAGAACAACAACAACAAAGAACATGTCTTGGAGTTCATTTCACTTGGAATCACCTTATACGGTCATATGTACATAGCTATAGGGCTATTCTGCTCATCTACTAAGATTATCCTTGATGTACACAATAATGCTCCCCTATTACCCAGTAATCTCACTTCTGGGCATTTAACCAGGTGGCCACAAGCAATGCCACACTAAAGCTACCAGCACAATTATGTTTATCACAGTATTATTTACCATAGAAAAGATATGGAATCAATCTAGAGGCCCCTCAGTAGATGAATGGATTAAGAAAATGACACAAACACACACACACACACACACACACACACACACACACACACACACACACGGAATACTATGCTTTCATCAGAAAGAATGATACCACCTCATTTGTAAGGAAATGGAAGTTCTTGGAAAAAAATTATATTAATTAAGCCAGACTTAAAAAAACATAGGTCCTAGAGTTTCCTTTATTTTTTTTTTTTTTAATTTTATTTTATTTTATTTGAGAACATACTGTACAGAGGGGTTACAATTACATGGGCAGGATAATGCATACATTTCTTACCAAGCATTGCAGCCTCCTCCTTTGTTTACCCTTCACCTCCCTTCCCAGCCTCCCCCTTCCCTCCCACCCAATCATACCCCCCCACCCTCCCCCACCGACATTGTAATGCTGGTTTTCACATGACATTTTGTACTTCTCATTGTTGCAACAGGTCCACCTGAATCCTTGAACGACTTGTTTGTCCCCATCTCCTCCACATGTTATACTGACATCAAATATAGTGAAAGCGGGGGTTACACTGTGGGGGAGGGACATACAAAGCAACAAAGAAATAATCTTATAAATGAGTTAGAAACACATGCATGAAAGAAACAAAAACATTAAAATACATATTTGAGGTTTCGTTTTCCTAACATCACATTATCTGACTTTTTCCGCTTGACTCATACCTATACTAGATATTGCAAATAAGGGAAACCATGGGACCTATGTTTCTTTGGGCCTGGCTTACTTCACTTAATATAATTTTTTCCAAGTCTTTCCATTTCCTAACAAATGGGGAAATGTCATTCTTTCTGATGGAGGCATAGAATTCCATTGTGTATATATACCACATCTTCTTGATCCATTCATCTACTGAGGGGCATCTGGGTTGGTTCCATGTCTTAGCTATGGTAAATAATGCTGCAATAAACATTGTTGTGCTGGTAGCTTTAGTGTGGCCTTGTTTGTGATCATTTGGGT
Source organism: Dipodomys spectabilis (assembly GCF_019054845.1). Taxonomy (NCBI): domain Eukaryota; kingdom Metazoa; phylum Chordata; class Mammalia; order Rodentia; family Heteromyidae; genus Dipodomys; species Dipodomys spectabilis. The sequence goes on from NW_024870788.1 coordinate 33,770, forward strand.
AAATGCCCAAAAGTGGGATTGCTGGGTCATTGGGGAGCTCTATGTGGAGTCTTTTGAGGAACCTCCATACTGCTTTCCAAAGTGGTTGAACAAGTTTACATTCCCACCAACAATGAAGTAAGGTTCCTTTCTGTCCACATCCTCTCCAGCATCTGTTGTTGTTAGAGTTCTTGATTTTTGCTGTTCTAACTGGAGTAAGGTGATATCTCAATGTTGTTTTGATTTGCATTTCTTTTATGGCTAGGGATGTTGAACATTTCTTCATGTGTCTATTGGCCATCCTTCTTTCTTCTTCAGAGAAGCTTCTCTTTAAGTCTTTCGCCCACTTACTTATTGGGCAGTTGTTTCTTTGAGGATTTGTTGTTGGGTGGTTTAATTTTTTGAGTTCCAAGTATATTTTAGATATGAGACCCTTGTCCGTTGTATGGCTAGTAAAGATCTTCTCCCAGTCCGTGGGCTTTCTATTGATCTTGCTAGCTATGTCATTTGCCCTGCAGAAGCTCTGCAACCTTATACAATCCCATTTGTCCAGCCTTTCTTTGATTTGTTGTGTTTCCGGGTCTCTATTCAGAAAATTTCGGCCTGAGCCAAGGAGACCCAGGGTTTCTCCTATTCCATCCTGTAATATTTTCAGAGTGTCTGCTTTGACTTCAAGGTCTTTGATCCATTTGGAGTTGATTCTGGTGCAGGGTGATATATAAGGATCTAGCTTTAGTTTTCTACATGTAGTTAACCAGTTTTGCCAGCACCATTTACTGAAGAGGCTGTCTGTCTTCCATTCTATTGTTTTAGCTCCCTTATCGAAGATTAGATGGCTATAGGTCTGTAGGTTCATAGTTTCCTTTATTTGTAATAATTAGTTTACACCAAGGATAATCTCATGTATTTTAATTAGACATTTTGTCCTATGTTGAGCATACAACATTATTGCTATATTGTTTGTTATTATTTCTGCAAACAGGCAGGTATATTTAAAGAATTATGTTTATCTTATCCAATACTGGAGGAAGAACATCCAAGAGAGCAACCCCTATTAGGAAGAACATCTCGTACTTACTTAGCTTCATTCCTATGTAAGGCTAGTGTTGTCCCTTGTATCCTCATGTTGTACATTACAAATCTACACCGGTTCATCCTATGTCTCTACTATTTTCTACATTATGACCTAAATGCCCCAGCAATTCCACTTTGCTTTACTTTAAAAAAATATTCTCTCTTAATGTTTGAGTTTGGTGTGTGTGTGTGTGTGTGTGTGTGTGTTTACAAAAAACAGAAGACAACATTTTTCCTCATTTAGAATACATCATTCAGGTCATTATAGGTTGTGGATAATGGGAGAAGTCTTGTTTTAAGGATGAAACATAAAAATATATTTGTGCATGCACCACAGTTTATTAGTCTGTAGTTGAACACTTAACTTCAATTATTATCTTGGCTTTTGTGAATAATGTGAATAACAATGAAATACAGATATATTTACAAGTTACCCAGAGAGAAATAATCACATGATTGGTGGGTCAGATGATATTTCAACTTTGGATTTCTTTAGAAAACTGCATACTATTTTCTATAAGGAGAATACTAACCTGTATTTTGACCAAGAGCGTAGAAAGTTTCCCTTTCTCCACACTCTCACCAGCCAGCATTATTACCTTTTGAGTTTTTTTTTAAAAGGGCAGGTTTTTACTATGTGCAGGACCCAAGATGACCTCAGACCCAAATCCTTTTACTCCAACCTCCTAAATGCTTCGAATTACAAGCCTTTACCACCACACCTGGTTCTTTTGATTTTTTTGATGAGGGTTATAATAGTTATGAAGTAGTATCATAGTAATTTTGAATTGCATTTCTCTAATGACTTCTGTTTACAAAGCATTGAGCCAGCATAGAAGTGGTATTAAACACAACTTTGTAAACCCACTGGCAATTTTCTTTGGGCCTGGCTTACTTCACTTAATATAATTTTTTACAAGTCTTTCCATTTCCTAACAAATGAGGCAATGTCATTCTTTCTGATGGAGGCATAGAATTCCATTGTGTATATATACCACATTTTCTTGATCCATTCATCTAGAAGGGACATCTGAGTTGGTTCCATATCTTAGCTATCATAAATAATGCTGCAATAAACATAGTTATGATAGTAGTTTTAGTATGGTCTTGTTTGTGGTCATTTAGGTAAATCCCCAAAAGTGGGATTGCTGGGTCAAAGGGAAGCTTTATGTGGAATCTTTTGAAGAACCTCCATAATGCTTTCCAAAGTGGTTGAACACGTTTACATTCCCACCAACAATGCTGTATGGGTTCCCTTGTGGCCACATCCCCTCTAGCATCTGTTGTAAAAATATGGAACGCTCCACGAATTTGCATGTCATCCTTGTGCAGGTGCCATGCTAATCTCTGTATCGTTCCAATGTGAGTGTATGTGATGCTGAATTGAGCACAGAATATTTTTTATGTCTAAAGTGCAATTGATTTTTTTAAACTACACAATTCAAAAAAAGGAAGTTCAATAGAATTGTCGTAAAATTTTACAACCATATATTTCTTTTTTATTTTTATTTTTTGTGAACATACTGTACAGAGGGGTTACAATTACACGGGCAAGATAATGAGTACATTTCTTATCAAGCATTGCAGCCTCCTCCTTTGTTTACTCTTCACATCTCTTCCCAGCCTCCTCCCCCCGCCTCCCCCACCCAATCCTCTCCTCCCCCCTCCCCCCGCACCAAAGTTGTAAAGTTCGTTTTCGACATGACAACTTGTACTTCTCATTGTTGCAACGGGTCCACCTGTATCCTTAAATGCCTTGTTTTTCCCCATCTCCTCCACAAATTATACCGACATCAAATATAGTGAAAGCAAGGGTTATACTGTGGGGGAGGGACATACAAAGCAACAAAGAAATAATCTTATAAATGCATAAGAAACAAATGCATGAAAGAAAATAAACATTTAAATACATATCTAAGGGTTCATTTTCCTAACATCACATTATCTGACCTTTTTTGCTTGACTCATACATATACTAGATATTGCAAATAAGGGAAACCATGGGACCTATGTTTCTTTGGGCTTGGCTTACTTCACTTAATATAAATTTTTCCAAGCCTTTCCATTTCCTAACAAATGGGGCAATGTCATTCTTTCTGATGGAGGCATAGAATTCCATTGTGTATATATACCACATTTTCTTGATCCATTCATCTACTGAGGGGCATCTGGGTTGGTTCCATATCTTAGCTATGGTAAATAATGCTGCAATAAACATTGTTGTGCTGGTAGCTTTAGTGTGGTCTTGTTTGTAAACATTTGGGTAAATGCCCAAAAGTGGGATTGCTGTTTCATAGGGGAGCTCTATGTGAAGTCTTTTGAGGAACCTCCATACTGCTTTCCAAAGTGGTTCAACAAGTTTACACTCCCACCAACAATGAAGTAAGGTTCCCTTCTATCCACATTCCCTCCAGAATCTGTTGTTATTAGATATTAGAGTTCTTGATTTTTGCCATTCTAACTGGGGTGAGGTGGTACCTTAATGTTGTTTTGATTTGCATTTCTTTTATGGCTAGAGAGGTTGAGCATTTCTTCATGTGTCTATTGGCCATCCTTCTTTCTTCTTCAGAGAAGTTTCTCTTTAAGTCTTTAGCCAACTTATTTCATGGGCAGTTGTAGAACCATACATTTCTTACATAAGCACACATTTAAGAATAAAGTCAAGATTGACATGTCAAAAACAAAATAATTCCAGATGTTTGTTATTCAAGAAACGTATAGGAGGAGGAATTCAACTATTCTGTACAAGGCACCTGTCATAATGAACACTGCAGCAAGTGTTAAGGTTTGTTAAAAGTTTTAATGTTTTAAATATATTTAATTTTGGGAATTTGTTTATATATGCCAAAATTAGGACTGTTTGGCAAGTATAAAACTTTTCTATAAAGTATTTAAGCTGTTATAATAGCAGACATATCCTACTAAGTATGTACATTTCAGAATTTAGAGAAATTTTATTAATGAGAAGTCACAAAGTTTTGTGTAAAGAAGCAGAATAAAGAGTTCACACTTTGTTTACTACACAGTTTCTGTTAAAACTTTAGGGCTTCCTTAGTTTATATGTTAATGAGGAAAAATGATGATATAAGCCATAAACAAATAATGAAATGTGCCATAAATAGTAATCTTAGTGGGTAACTTTAAAGACTGCTCATATTCTATAAAACTCTTGTTGAACATCACAACCTTAGTCAGTGTTAAATGTACAAGAATATGAGAAAATAGTAAAACCTAATATGTAGCATATTTCAAATAGTTAAAACACTGATGTTTTTTATTTTATTAATTAATATTTAGTTATTGGTTTTCTTTATTTGTAGCATCGCTTTACTTGTTGACATATAGTACAACTTTTTTGGGGGGGGCATCCAGTCATGGGGCCTGAACTCTGGGCCTGGGCCCTGTCCCTCAACTTTTCAGCTCAAGGCTAGTGCTCTGCCACTTGAGCCCCAGAGCCACTTCCGGCTTTTTTCTTTTTGCTTATGTGGTGCTGAGGAATCGAACCCAGGGCCTCAGGCATTCAAAGCAAACGTTATACCACTGAGCCACCTTCCCAGCCCTTGTACAACCTTTTGTAAGTCATCATTAGGAGGTGCTTTGAGAAGGTTACTTGGATGGCCAAACCAATTTTTATAGGTGCATGTTAATTTACAAAGAGGAAAATTAAGAACACAATATGTATTAAAAAATAGAGTCTGAATCAGGAGTGTTGATAAATGTTCACACCTAATATCTTAGCTCTAGGCTGAAGCAGTGGTATTACAGAGTTGAGGCCACAAAACGTGACAGACTGTGTTTTGTTTTGTTTTGTATTTTGATTTTGTTGGTGATGGGGCATGAACTCTGGGGCCTGGGTGCTGTCACTCAGCTCAAGGCTAGCGCTTCCACTTGAACCATTGCACCACTTCCATCTTTTTTGCTTATGGGTGCTGAGGAATCAAACCCTGGGCCTTATGCATGCAAGGCAAGCACTCTACCACTGAGCCACCTTCCCAGCACCTGAGAGACTGTGTTTTAAAAAAAACCATCTAAACAACATTTGCTTTCTGCTTTGGGTTATATAAGGAAATATATAAATATATTTTTATATTTTTGTGAATTGAACTTCTAAATTTATACTAACTTCAGCCACTTTATCCTTTTCAAAGTCATGAAATATCTCTGAGAGTTTGCTTCTGTGAAAATTGTTTTTGCATTTATAATTTCTTCTGAGTTATTTTTATTTTTATCAAAATAACTTTATATTTCATGTTGATGGGTTATCATACATCAAATGCCTTCAAATGTACATGTAGAGTTTAAAGATAGCAGTATGAATATTCTCATACAGCTCTTGTTTATCTGTTATGCACTTCCAGTATTATGATATTTCTCTCTCTTTCAATCTCTCCCATTTCCTCTCTTTCTCTTTCATGCTCCATGTCTGGTACTTAGGATTTCGGCTGGTCTACTATTCCTTCAGTATCCACTGGTTTTGTGGGAACATGATAGCGACCATCAGTTACCCTTGCATTCTTTAAGAGTTATAACAGTTACATGATATTATTCTTTGCCATTCAAAATGGCAAAACAGAAAATCTAGGAATTCCTTTTCATTTTATTACTATTATAAATTTTATCTCATAAAAATTGTTGGGATGGATAAGATACTGTGACCTGTGACCTAAAAGTTCTTTTTCTTGGGGCTGGGATAGTGGCTCAGTGGTAGAGTGCTTGCCTTGCATGCCTGAGGCCCTGGGTTCGATTCCTCAGCACCACATAAGTAAAAAGAAAAAAGCCGGAAGTGGCGCTGGGGCTCAAGTGGTAGAGTGCTAGCCTTGAGCTGAAGATCTGAGGGACAGCACCCAGGCCCAGAGTTCAGGCCCCACAACTGGACCCAAAAAGAATTCTTTTTCTTTTACAAACAACCTTTTTCTTTTATTATCAGTTAGTAACTACATATAATGAAAACAAAGCTATCCTATGGAAAGTAGACTGAAGTTGCTCACAGGGATGAAAAACAAAGGAATGTGAGAAGTGAGTACAAAGGATGCCCATCATAGAGCACAGATCCTAGGAGCAATTTATCATGTACACTTTGTGAAAATGACAATGTGCTGGAAGTACAGGTTAAGTCACTGAACAACTGATATAGATATAGATATAGATATATACACATATTTATATCTGCATATTTATTTATATATGCATATATATGTTTTTATGCCCTTATATATGTACAAATGTATGTTACTATACACACAAGTACACGTATACATATACACATGTATACATGCACACATGGAGAAAGACACATAGTTACAGACAACACAAGTTTCAATAGTTGTTGAATATGCCTTGAGTGGAATGCTTGGAACCAAATATGTTGAAGATATATTTGTCTCTCAGAATTCTTTTACCACTCTTCTTATCTCTTAAAATTGATAGTTTTTGACAGATTCGATTTGCAAAATGTGGTACAAGTGATAGCAAATCACTCAGAAATCTCAGTAAGTAAAGGTCATATGGTGTTTCCTTGCTCCCCACAGAATGCTTGTTCTTGTAGACACTCTCAACAACCAAAGCAGCAGGAGAATACCCTGGTAAAGAATAAAGTTATAAAGCTTTAAATGGCATCCTTACTTGAACTCTTTTCCAACAGCCAGCATCAATTCCTAAGCAGATGAGGGAATCCTCAGAAGACTGGATTCTACATATACATTTAACCAACCCATGTGAAAAGTCTTATGTGAGAAATGCTGACTGAGGTCTTGCTGATTTCCTGGCTAAGAAAATAAGGAAAAAAAGAAAATACTTTTTTAATTTAATTTAATTTTATTTGTGAACATACTGTACAGAGGGATTACAATTACATGGGCAGGATAATGCGTACATTTCTTACCAAGCATTGCAGCCTCCTCCTTTGGTTTACCCTTCACATCCCTTCCAAGCTTCCCCCCTCCCCCCCTCTTTGTTGCTTTGTATGTCCCTCCCCCACAGTATAACCCCTGCTTTCACTATATTTGATGTCAATATAACTTGTGGAGGAGATGGGGAAAAACTAGTTGTTTAAGAAAATATTTTTAATGTTTTAAAGTTTGAGAATAATTTGTAACCTGTCAACAAATGTGTAGAACACAATTATACCAAGTGAAAAAAAAACGCTGGCGTTTCATTTATGTGCTCTTGGCCTTGGCAAGTGATTTTAGGTGTGTCAACACAAGTAGAATCAGCAAAAATCAAGCCATCACTTCTTCATTTAAGATGCAAGGAAAGGATACAGGTTGACCCATTTTAACAATGAGATGTACAACACAGTCTATCAGAGTGGGGGTGAATGGGGAAGTTGGGGATGTGTGAAGGAAAACTATGGTAGAGGAAAAACAAATGATGGGGTAACAATGCTCAAGAAGAAATGTACTCATTACCTTACTTAGGTAACTGTAACCCCTATGTACAGTATATTTACAATAAAAATATATGTTAAAAAGATACAAGGAAAACTTCTGTACCTATAGGAATTTGTATTTGTCACTCAATATCAGTAAGGTATTGGTTTTAGGACCAGAGGCTATGAAAACTTTGGATACTCAAATTCTCTACATGAACACAGTATATTATTTACTTTAGAATCTGCCCACAAGCTAGTGCAGAGTAATTGCTATGAAAATTTTTACTACATTCTATCTTTGTAATGAAACATAAAATTATATGCACTATCAACAGATACAATTTTTTTCAGGTAAATTTTGTCTGCAGTTTGTGGATGGAATTGGGAGAGCAATTTTGAAAAGCACAAATTTCATCACCAAGACCGGTCTGCAAATTGTAACAAGGAGCTAATGCAGCATCATTGAATAGTATGGAACTCTAAGGAGAAGTACTTGAATTGAGACATTATCAGAAAGTGTAACAATCCAAGGACTTTTTAGAAATTCAGCTGCTAGATTTCTCATGGAGAGCTTTCATAACACTTTGTGAAGCACAAGTCAGAACCTCACTGAAGTGTAGATGGTTTTCCCTCTCCTTTCTGTCATGCTCTGTCATTATCAATCAACATATAGCTAATCTTGAATAATCCTCTAATAACAAAATGTTGATGGAGTGTTTATATGTAGAAAATCTGGGAAGGCTAACTTGTTCCAATTAGGACAGTCTGTCTTCTATGACCCAGCAGAGAGAAAACCAGGTAAGCATCCATTTGTAACCTTCTGAATAATTCTGATTCTGCCCACATCAGTTATCTATCCATACCTGTGCATAAGTGAGAAGATTTTAAAAGCATTTAGTATTTAAAATTTAAACTTAAATATAGAATGAAATTAGTTCCAATGCATTACATTAAGATATTTAGAGACAACTGAGAAACCTAAAGGTCTATAAGATTTATTTTTATTGGAAGTGAAGGAATATTGGAATTTGATTCTCTACGGTTTAAGCAATTTGCAGCAGACTTGATACTTATTAAATTTTGTATATTGAAAGGAATACAAGCCTCAACAATATGTCAATACTATCCTCTTATTTACCTCTAAAGGTTTATGCTTCTGGTCTCGTAATATTAAAACTTAAAAAAATTTTATCTGTAGCAAGTTGTGCAAAGGGGTTTCACTTCCTCATGTCAGTGTTGAATAGAGTGTATGTGCATTTCAATGTTCAGTGCATCTGGATCATTGTCAAATTTTCCATTTTTCTTCCTTCCCTTACCCCAAACCCACCTATCCCTTCAAATTTCCTACTTATAGTCTCACATATGTACATTGAGTGTTATGACTGTATTAGTCCGCCATTTCACTCTCCAGCCTTCTGCCCTACTCCCTTTAAGCCAAGATCCCCTTTTAAGACTTGTTTCAACTTCATGGTATTTTGTTAAATATCTCTACCTTTGGCATTTGGCTATGGGCTTGCCACATCCTCTCTTCCATGTTTGACCACATAAATGAGTATATTTCTCCACATTTCTAATCTCTGAATGGCTGAGATAGGTCTCTTTTACTATTCACCTTCTGTCCTAAATTTAGAATTGCACCTTCAGAGCCATCCTATAGAGTTTTTTTCTTCTCTACATACTGAAGATGGAAAGGAAATAATTTCCATGCTCTTAGCATTATGCTATCCATCATGAATTTCCATGCTTATCACTTCAGCAGTCTATGTTTAAGGACAATCTTCAAGTTCTGATGATAGGAGCATGAGTCAGTTTTAATTATGCAGATTCCACTATGTAGTGAGCCCTAAATTTTCAATAAATTTCTAGTAACTTTTTATTAATAAGTTAAAAAGTTTTATTTCAGTATTTGAAATCCTGCCCCAATTATTTTAAAAGTTTCACAATATGTTAGACTGCACTTTTCCCCCCATTTTCCCCACTAGTTCAGGTTAAGTCTCCTTTGGCTTTATTGTTTGAGAGGCCAAGGGATGAGGGTAAACAGAGAAATGATCATTATTCAGATATCTCCTTCCTCTTCTGTTTCTGCTATTATTGTTTAGAGGAAGACTGGAGCAGGGAACAAGAGTGATGGTTGACTTCACCATACAAGGGAGCATTCCTGGCATGTCAATTATTGTTTCTCAGTATAACTTAAACTGCTTACTCTTGCCTTCTCTGTAACAGTAACTGAACTGTGGCTTCCTTGGTGCAGGAGGAAGCACACTAACAGGTTACTACCTGTAAATTGGTATCTTATATCTCAGCTTACTACCAAAAATATAAAGCTTTGGCTACATAAATGCAAAGGTACTGATTGTCCAACAATACCTTAGTGAGCAGTAGACAATTCTACTCAGCTGCCCTCTCTTCTCATATCCTCCCCTTTACTCCCCTCCACTCATTTACCCTTCCATTCCTTCTTTCTTTGTCTCTCTTTCCTCCATATCAATCTCTATCTTCTCTCCTTTTCTTTTCCAGTAGCAAGTGATTTGGTTTATCAGACCACACATAAATAATTGAACAAATATTTATTTCTCCTCTTTTTGTGATTATTTATTAAGAAGTGAGTTCTAGCACAGCACCAGTGGCTTACACCTAGATACACAGTAGGTTCAAATTTGACAATTGCAATTCCAAGCTATTTTAAGTAGATAAACCTAAGACATTCTTTTCTCCACTTGTGGTAAAAGGAAGAAGTGAAGGTGTGGCTCAGGTGGTATAGAGCAAACATTGAGAATTAAAGCCCAGATAGAGCTCAAGGCCATAAGTTCAAATCCCAGTACCAGCACAATATAAAAAAAACTGAGTCCTTTGTCTTTGAAAAGGGATATTTCTCCAAAAATTCATACCCCGGGAAAATTTCAAAGTCCAAGACTCTTTGTAAGTCTCTTTCACATCTTAAACTGATTCCTCTGCTTGATTCACATTGTGGAAAATAGGAGTCACACTTCACATTAAAAAGTATGTGCATTGCTGAATAGTTCTTACCATTTTTAATGTAAAGGAAGCATGAGAGAGGAATTCACCTCACTTGGGTGATTTAGGTTTGACTCACTGACAGACTTTTGCAAGTAAATGAGGGTCTGTTTACACATAAAGAAGTCTATACAGTTGGTTTTCTAGGAGAGAGAACAAAGTAGCTGTTGTCCAAGTTTGAATCAGAGTAAGTTTATTCTGATGATATTGCAAAGAGAAGCTCATCTCATAGAACACTATGCAGACAGTAATTTCAAAAGGATGAAAAACCCATGTCTATGTTGTGAAGAGCCAAGTTTTCGCAAACAAAAAGCAGTTTCCTTAGCCATGAAAATATAAGTTAGAGTAAAAGGAAATATGTTAAATATAGTTAATGGCTGAGTGACATGTGTAAAAGAGTTCTGTAACCACAACTAAACTATAAATTTTTCATCATGTCCCTAACAAGAATCTGCAAGATAGGCCTGGCTAAATCTGTCATAGAGGACTGGGTTCATGCAATTGTCAGTTTTGTTTAGGGTCCAATATCTTCTACAGTCGCTTGGGCTGCAAACCGCTCATACCACATGCAGTGTCTGGAAAAACATGCTGTCTTGCTAGGCAACTAAGGGATTTTTGTGCCACTGTGAATATTTATCGTTTTTCTTATAATTATACCTGCCAGTGTGAAGTCATTTCTCAATAAGAATAATAGTTTCTGTACCCTTTGTTCCACTAACAATTCTCAGATGTAAATATAGCCGGGAGCCCGAGGCTCATGCCTATAATCCTAGCTACTCAGGAGGCTGAGATCTGAGGGTCACAGTTCAATGCCAGCCCAGGCAGGAAATTCCATAAGATTCTTATCTCCAATAAACCACCGGAAAACTGGAAGTGGAGCTATGTCTCAAGTGGTAGAGCTCTTGCCTTGAGCTGAAGAGCACAGGGACAGCACCCAAGCCCAGAGTTCAAGTCCCAAGACTGACCAAAAAAAAAGTATGTATATATATATATATATATATATATATATATATGTATGTATATATATAAGTATAAATGATGAGATGAATTACATTTAAATATAAATCAATATTTATGATATACATTTAAAATATATATATATGATATATTTATAATATATACATATATTTATGTATAAGATCATATTATATCTATATATTTATAAATATATTTGTAATTAATGTCCAAAGAGTACATCTGAAGATTTTGGGGAAAATGTAGTGTGTCTAAAAGCTTATTACTGATCCATCATACTTTCAATCATTTTTTCCATTTATTACAATGTCTGGAGTACCAAGACAATGATTATTTTATTCCTTACAATTTTGGATTAGAAACACCTACTTACTTGGTATGAAACCTACCAAAATGTGATCTTGAAACCACACACCACAAACTGGACATATACATCAATTTAGCAACTTATAGGTCTCAAACTTTTATTTGAATCCTGTATCTCGTATACATTGTTTCCTTCGAGTCAGCTACATATACAAACATGCCTAGATTTTCATCCTCACATGACATAGTAAACGTAACATTGTAATAAAAAATAATATGATACTAAAAAAACACCTATGCAAAAGTAATTAAATTTTATTTTTTAAATTTAATACACTATTGAAATACTGATGAAAGAGCAGCTGAGAGGATGTTTCAAATATTAGAGTGCCTGCCTAAAGAGCATGTTTTTTATTCCAAGCATCATTATTTACATCCTTCCTTCTCCCACATAAAAAATAAATAACTACAGAATTAACCTACATGTTCCTTAATCACTCATTGAAGAAAGAAATTGTAATATATATATATATATATATATATATATATACATATACACAATGAGGTACTATTTAGCCACACATAATTATGAAATCATAATATCTTCAAGAAAATAGAACTGGAAACATTCATATTAAAGCAATAAGCCATACTGTGAAAAACAAATACTAGATTTCTCATATGCAGACTCTAGACCCAGAAAATAAAATGAATAACCCAGGTGTAATAGATAGAACTGATTAAATTTGGAAAAAAGTAAGAGGAGATGAAGAGAAATACTGTGGAGTAAATATGTTCAAATATTTCATAAGTTAGTATGATGACATAATAAAACATAACTATAAAAATAGGCTAATGAAATTAATAAAAGGAATAAAATTTAGCAAGCTACATTATATGGACGTATGTGTATAACACAATAAAATACCTTGTGAAATTAATATTTGCTAATAAAAAGGCAAAATTTAATTCCAGTTGTTATAGATTCATATGTTAATTTCCATTTTTTGCTCAGATATTTCCCTGATAAAGTAAAAGGAGAAATAGGTTTTGTTCATTTAAATTATTCCAGTTAACTACTGTCAATGTGAAATTGTTCAACTTAATTATTACATTAGAATATTTCCAATGTGCTCTTCAAAATATTACCCCATAGCTATATACTTTTTGCTATTTATTGAATATGTTTCATTTACTTAATTAGTATAGACCATTTTCTGAATGTAGTTTGGTTTATGCAACTAAGATATATAATATCTGACCAGGAAATCAATTATTCAAACAGTTTTTATCAAAAATGCCTATAACAAAATAAAGAGGTAAATCCAAAGTATGTATATTTGAAGACTATACCTGTTTAGTCCTCTTCTCACATTCCCCATTCCCTTCTTGAGAATAATACACATTGTAAGGAAATGCTTTAAATGTTTTACAGAAATAGGTTGACTTTAGACCAATGAGTTACTCTATGCTGCATTTTTATTTACATTATATACAAAAAAGCAAAATTCTTACCTTATCATTTTCCTTAGACTTTATACTCATGTTTAAGCTCTGATGGGTGACAGATAAAGATATATACATTTTTGAACAGTGGCTAAATTTAGGCTGAGGAATTTATGTACAACTATACTCTTGCAGATAAGCCTCATCAGTGCTGAGACCACGATCGCAAAATGTTAACCCAAGGTCTTAACAGTCTCTGATCACCCTGAACATCCCACCCCCAAGAAGATGTCACTACCATCCTCAGACCAAGTGTAGACAAATCTCAGGACATCTCACACATCTGGAATGGCTCATAACACATCTTGGCATTTCCTAACTGTACACACCAAAACTCAGCTACCTTATTATTGGTTGTAGGTCATGGGGTTTGAATTCTAGACCTGCACGCAGTCCCTCAGCTCTTCAGCTGAAGGTGGGCGCTCTACCACTGGAGGTACAGCACCACTTCTGGCTTTCGGGTGGTTCACTGGAGATAAAGTCTCACAGATTTTCTTGTGCAAGCTGGCTTTGAACCGCGATCCTCAGATCTCAGCCTCCTGAGTAGCAACGATGACAGTTATAAGCCACTGGCAGTGACCGGCTTCAGCCACCTTCTTAGACACAGGGGAAACCCAAATCATCAGGCCACAAACCACATGCAACCCTTCAATTCAGACTTTGTCACCAGCATCCAAAACCATTCTTCCATGGATGGAGAGCATATAATTGACACTACCATCCCACCCCTGCTCCCATTCACCCACTCCCTGCCTGCCACAGGCCATGACCTCTGGAGTTCTTGGTAAGGCACCGCCCACCCTGCTATGGCTTCACACTGGGGCAAACCTGGAGAATTCTTAGAAATGTCTGTACAGTGAGGCCAGCATCTGGTCTCCCAACCCCAGCAACCCCACTACTTCACCATCCCTTGCAAGCAAGGAAGGGGTGTCTTTCTTTCTTGTTTTTTTTTTTTTTTTTTTTGGTTGAGAGGCTTGAACTCAGGGCTTGGGTACTGTCCCTGATGACTAATTTTCCTCCAGGCCAGTGCTCTACCACTTGAGCCACAGTGCCACTTCCGGTTGGAGATTGGAGATGAAGCTCTTGTAGGACTTTTTTGCCTGTGCTGGGAAAAGATATCCTCTGGATCTCAGGCTCCTGAGCAGCCAGGATGGCAGGTGTGGGATGACAGGAGTGAGACACCAGCTCATGGTGTAAGGTGTCTAGTCCTTCAAAATTTCCACCTAGTCCTCCTCTAGATGCTACCACCTAGACACCCCTCCATCTCCATCAGGGAGAGCAAAGGAAGGCTCAGAATCTGGGTGGGGCCATGGGAATTAAAGGGCCCGCTTCATACCAGTAGCCGTCTCTAAGCTCCCATCTGCTTCCTCTGGATTGCCTGGTCATCCAGGGCAGATCAGACCCACTAGGAGTTCTGGGGCCTGCCCTATATCCTCCTGCCCAACTCAACCAATATCTGAGGATTTCTGAGGCCAGCTGCTCTATGTCCCAGTGGAAGACTTTGGGAAGGTTTCTGATAACTGGATCCAGGGGTGCCCAGGGCAGAAGTAGTGTCCAACTCCCCTCTGTCAATGGAGACAGAAAGCATGGATTGATCTACTAAGAGCTTTAGGGCATAGTCAACCACCTGTCACCAAGGTCCCTGGGAGAACTGTTTTATAGTGACAGCCCTGGGGCCTGACCTCGGGGCCCTGGCGCTGTCACCCACTTTCTTTGTCTCCAGGGGAGCGCTCTTTCACCTGAGCCACAGTGCCACTTCCAGCCTTTTCTGTGTATGCAGGACCTAGGAATCGAACCCATGCTTTCCTGTGTGCTAGATGAGCGCTCTACCTCTAAGACACAGTCCCAGCCTTGGATAGCTTTTTTTCTGCGACCCCTCAGGCCTGTCTCGGGACAATCTCGCATATCTATACCAAGGCTCACACATCCACATTGAGTCTCTCACCAGCATCCCTGGCTAGACATGTTGTCCATCATATTCAGCACCTTTGATCTCTGTGCTTCCTGTCAGATCCTCCTTGTTAAGCAAAACCCCCTTTTCAAGTTCTGCCTCCAAGAAGCCCATTCCGATCACCTAGGCAGAGCTGGCGAGTCTCCACTGTGCAGGTTGCTGGCCTTGTCATGCTCTGCCTTCCATTCAGTGTGGGTTGCGAGTGCACGAAAGGGAAGACCTGGATTCCAGCACCGGATTTCTGACAGCCCTGATATACCACCCAGGGACAAGTATTGTATAACACTCCATGAGAGGGGGCTCAAGGCCCGGGCAATCTGTGGGCAACAAGATGGGGCCATTTCTTTGTGTGGGCTTGAACTGAGGATCTGGGAGCTTTCTCTCTGAGTTTTATTGTTCAAGGCTGGTGCTCTACCACTTGAGCCACAGCTCCACTTCTTGCTCTTTCGTGGTTCCATGGAGAGTAGAGTCTCATGGGCTTTCCAGCTTATGACTGGCTTCAAACTGTGATCCTCAGATCTCAGCCTCCTGAGTAGCCAGGATGACAGGCATGAGCCTGAGCCCCAGGTGACGGGCACCAAATGTTTTTTTTTGCTCCTATTTATCAACTGTCAACTAGCAAGCCCAAGTTAAAATAATCAGTTACAGGCGATCAAAGTCCTCTCCTAAGTCACTCAATCCAAGGAGATAAAGTGTCTTTGGAAAAGGCTAGTCTGAATTGGCTTAAGGGTGTTTGTGTGTGTGTGTGTGTGTGTGTGTGTGTGTGTGTGTGTGTGAGTGTCTGGGATACCTACCCTCAACTCTGCGGTGCCTCATCCTTCCAGCAGGGAGTGCATTCAGAATCCTGACCACAAGGAAGGTGGGTGAGAGAGGGTACCTAAGGTCACATCCAGAAGGATGATTCAAATTCTGTCCTGCAACTGAAGCCTGGACAGATAAAGAAAAGAAGGAGAGGTTTAGGGGAACATCAAGGGGAGCCCCTTACCTTTGACTACAAGTACCAGCAAGAAGACAGAATCCATCTTTCTTGGTAGTCATATAAAAGGTGTATACTGTAAATTTATTTTATGATTGTGTTGGTCCTAGGGCTAGAATTCAGGGCCAGGGTGTTATCCCTGAGCTTCTTTTGTTCAAGCCTGAGGCTCTACCACTTGACCACAGCACCACCTCTGGCTTGTGTGTGGGTTTGGGGAGGGAGAT
This sequence comes from Dipodomys spectabilis, assembly GCF_019054845.1. Lineage (NCBI taxonomy): Eukaryota > Metazoa > Chordata > Mammalia > Rodentia > Heteromyidae > Dipodomys > Dipodomys spectabilis. Next base: position 50,146 of record NW_024870788.1, read on the forward strand.
ATTTTATGGGAGATAAGAATCTCACTGACTTTCCTGCCTGGGTTGGCTCTGAGTCATGACCATCAGACCTCAGCCTCCTGAACAGCCAAGATGATGGGTGGGAGCCATGAGCTCCTGACTGCCACCATCCATTTATAATCCCTTAGGCCCAGTGCCGGGCCACCCACACTGCACCTCCTTGTTGGGAGTAGGAAGCAGACAAGAGTGGGTTTGATAATTCAACAGCCTACCTATCTTTGAGCATTGTTCTGGGTCAATCTGATGGTGGCTTCTTCCTTATCCACAGCAATGACTTGGCTGTCACAAGAACAAATGTCCCCTGGGAGCTATCAGGTCTGGGGTCTTTCCTCTGTACCCCCCCCTCACCGAAATGAAACTCCGCAGCAAAGGGAAGTAGACACGGAGTGTTTTCATGGTCTTATAGCCAGGGTCTAGCCAGATAGGTGGGGGTATGGGTCAGAGGCATGGGATTGTGCTAGGCAGGGGGACAAGGCGACACCTCTTCATCCACTTTCCTTCAACGGTGTAGCAGAGGGATGTGGGGAAGGACTCATGGGATGGACAATGAATAACCATCACGGTCTAGCCGGGGTACAGAGGGGCTTACCTCATAAAGCTGGTTCAACAGGCTGAATGAAACAGCTCCTGACCCACAGCCCACCTCCAGAATGAGAGGGCCACCTTGGGTTCCAGGCACATGGGGATGCTGGACCACCTCCTCCAGCACCCATTCAACCAATTCCTAAGAGAGAGAGAAAGAGAGAGGGAGAGAGAGAGGGAGAGAGAGAGCAAAAGGGAGAGAAAGAGAGTGAAAGGGAGAGAGAGACACACACAGAGAGAGACAGAGGGAGAGAGGAAGAGAGGGACAGAATTACACTTAAGACAGGTGCTGGTGACTCAGGCATATAATCCTAACTACACAGGAGGCTGAGATGTGAAGATCATGGTTCATAGCGGGCCCTGGCAGGAATGTCTGTGAGAATCTTATCCTCTAAGAACCAACAGAAAACTGTAAGTGATGCTGTGTCATGTGGCAGACTGCTAGCCTTGATCTAAGGAGCTCGGGGACAGCATCCATGCCCAGAATTCAAGCCCTACGAATGACAAGAAGTGGATTTCCCAACACAAGAAGTGGACTGAATAACACCCACTGTCCTAGGAAGCATGCCAGAGAAGTCAGGCCAAGCTTCCTGTCAGCTGGAGGTCATGAGTAGGTCAACTGGCTATTCCATGCCTCATTTTCCCCAGCTGCAAAACTGAATGCATTGAAGGATCCCCTTCCTCATGGGAATAGGGTAATGATGAAAAACAGCCATGTTTTGTTTCATAATCCCACACCTGTTGCATGATTAATAACAGACCCCATCTGAGCTTTTTCTGGGTAACTTCCTGTCATATGCTCACAGAATTGTTGAGAACCGTATCTGACAGATGCTCCCTCTGTGCTGGTCCTGCTCGAGAGATCCCTCTTTATTAATCCCTTGTTTCCTCACAATTGTCCCGTGAGGAGACTGAGGTCTGATGGTCGATATACAACCCAGAGCTTCACCTGTGGTCAAGAATGGGCTGCCATGGACTAAGAGTTTGGTGCAATCCATTTAAAACGTAGACTGAGCGGCGCGATAGGTGTCTCCCATCCCTCCCCCCCCCACACACAAACATACCTCCACCGTCCTTTGCAGGCAAAGATGCATTACTTTCTTTTTGTTGGTTGTGGAGATTGAACTCTGGGCCTAGGTGCTTCCCTGAGATCTTCAGCTCAAGTCCAGCACTCTACTACTTGAGGCACAGCACCACTTCGGGTTTTCTGGTGCTATATTGGAGAGAAGAGTCTGAGGGTCTCTCCTTCCCAAGCTGGCTTTGAACCGTGATCCTAAGACCTCAGCTTCTGAGTACTTAGGATGACAGCCATGAGCCACTGGCATCCGACCAAAGATGCTTTTTCATGGCTGTCATCCTATCCTCTCAGGAGACGGAGATCTGAAGACTGCAGTTGGACGCCACACTTGGCAGCAAAGTCATTGAGAACTCTTATCTCCAATTAAACACCCAAAAACGTTGCAAGTGGAGCTGTGACTCAAATGGTAGAGTGCTAGCTTTGAGCATAAAACAAGGCATGGGACCCAGGCCCTAGTTCTAAGCTTTTTCTAGCATAGACCCACCCAAGAAAGGGAAGCAGGTGAGCATACAGGAGCTCAAAGCTCACACATAATACTCAAGACTCACAGAATAGACCATATCCTGCTCTGATTCTCTAGATTCTATGTCCTATATCATGGCAGTCTTAGATGGGACTAACCATGCACCAAGTCAGGACGTTCAAGTACAATCTCATACTGAGGATCCCGTGACCTCATCAAGGACTCAACATCTCTCACTGTCCTGCCTCGACACTGGGCAGTCAGGTGAGATCTAGTTATCCAACCACAGGATATGGGAATGTATGGATTTCTCAGCCAAGGGATAGAGACTGGAGAGCTCTAGGTCCCTCTCTTTCAGGAAGGAGAAAAGGGCCAATCCATCCCAGGAATGTTCCTGGGTTGTGAGTATCCTCAAAAAACAACCCTGCTCAGAGCCCAGTGGCTCTGGTTTTCCCACCAGCCTCGACCTTCAGTCAGCCTTCTCTGAATCCCACATCTGCCATCTAGACTAAAGGCTGAGCCAGCAAAGAGACCCACCTCTACCTCTGAGAATGGCAGTCATGGGGCCCTAGAGTCGCCTAGAGGAAGTCTCTGGGCAACACGGGTCTGACTCCCGCCCTCATTCCCTGGCTGTCCTGTGCCAGTGGCATGCTTACCTCTGTCTCTGGTCAAGGAATGAACACTGGGGGTGTCATCTTCAGATTGAGCCAGCAAAAGTCCAAGTCCCCAAGGATATACTGCACAGGCATCCTGCAGCGGACAACAGCCAGGTTGTCAATGGTGAACCCAGATTGCCAGGACTTTTAATAGCCATGTGGCTGGGTTGAAGTCTGTATCACTGATGGTCTAGATTGTCAAGTGAGGTCATGGTTCCAATGGCCTGACACACCTGATCTGGGATTTTCCTACCTCTCAACTTCCTGCTTATCCCTTGCCACCCCCCTCTTTACACTCCCTCATCCTATACCTCCCTAGCCCTTGGACACTTTCTTCTTATCTGACCAGAAAATAAACTTGGTATGCCAGGGGAGATTGAAACTCAGTGACCCACCCTGAGCCCTAGGGTCTACCTGAGGCTGTTTCCCTCTGCAGTCAGCCACCTCACAGATCATGGATGGCATGAAGTTGCTGATGTCATGAAGGAGTCAGTGGCTTGGTCCCACATACTGGCTTTAGGCTCTGAAACTGTTCCCACGGAGATTGTGAATGGTTGGCTCCCTTGATCCAGGGACTCAAAACCAAGGCTTGCATGCTCCCTTCTTTCTTCCTTTCCTCCTTTACTCCCTGCATCCTTCCCTCCTCTCTTTTTCTTTCTTTTCTTTGTGTCACTCCTCCTCTTGAACTCAGAACCTGGGTGCTGTCCCTGAGCCTTTTTAACTCAAAGCCAACAGTCTACAGTTTGAGCCACTCATCCACTTCTGGCGTTTTCTTTTTGGTAGTTAGTTAGAGATAAGAGTCTTACAGGCTTTCCTACCTGGGACTGAAGCTTCAGTCCTCCCATCTCAGCCTCTTAAGTAGCTAGGATGACAGGTGTGAAGCACCAGCAGCCAGCTCAAACCAAGATTTCTTCATGTGCTGTGGAACCAGCACTGGAACCTTTCATCATCTATGACCCATCCCCCCCCATCCCGACCTGGCACTCACTGTAACAGTTTGTTGGATAAATAAATGAGCATCTGCCTACGACAATACTACAGAAAAGTCCCATCCAATTCAGGTAAGCAACCTGGGTGGAGGTAAAGCCTGATGTAGCTCTCCCACAGTTCTCCCTCCTCCCACTTCCCACCCTCCTGGTGCCACCGCACTTAACTGTTTTGTTTCTAAGGGGCCTCTGGGATGCCTATCTTCTCAAGGATCTCTGTCCAGCCACTAACCAGCTCTGTGGCACTCAATTCCCCACTTAGCTGTGATTAAGGTTGCCTTGAGGTGAACGCCCGGCTCAAGGGGCCTCCTCTCCACTCCCTGGGGTCAGACAGGATGGTCCACCACATCCAGCCCACATGTTTCATGTTGCAGAGAAAGGATCCCTGAGGCGTCCTGGGTCTCTCAATCTCCCAGAGTCCAGTACAGGTGCTGGGAATTGTCTCTGCTCACAGCTGGCAGGCTGTGGATGGCGAGGTCACAATCTCTGCTCCCCATGACATCCTTGCCTGTGGTGATCACCCTAGAGAAAGCCGGAGGAGAATCAGCAGCTGCCGGAGAAAGGCAGTCAAGGCACCACATTCATAGCAGACCATCTGGCTTGGGAACTCTGCCTGTGCTGCTTTGAATGTCATTGTTTGGTGGCTGAAATGGTCCATCTAATTTGACCCAGAATCCCAGCCATTAGTAGAAATTGCCAGCTTCAAGAAAAGTCTCTGAAAACCTGGCATTTCACTTGTCCCAATCAAACTTAATGGGTTCCAAAGTCAGTAGACCCCTTTTCCTCGCAGACAGCCTACAACAGGTTACAGAAAATGGCATTTACAGATCCTTAGCTAACTGCCATGTCCTGATCCCAAGCAGACTCCAGCAGGGAGAAAACGCTTGCCTACCAATGACCAGCTGGAAACAGCCCAGGAAGGACACAGATTGGACTTTGCAGGACTTCAGGGAGGAGTGCCCACCAGTGCACTGCTCCAGGAGGGAATCCATGCCACCATTGGGGGCCCGGAGTCCCCTGCCCAGATGCCCACGGACACTGTCAATACCCTGGATAAGATTCCCCTCTCATCCTCGTTGTGATGAACCCTCTTATCCTGTCACATCGTTTGTCACAGCCCCTGCCCTATTCCCCCCTATCTCATTCCCTGTTTATGTTTGGCAGACTCATTCCCAACCTTGAATTATCTCCCACTATACACACAAGAGGAGACTGTCTGTCTGGAAGAGTGCGGCTGTGGTCACAGTAGCCTCACGAGCCTTCTGGCTGAAGACAGAAGGGCAGGTGTCCACTCTGGTGTGTGGTTCACACAGGCCTCCTAGAGGAGACCCATGTAGGCCCAGCAGCTACTGTGGGATGCAAGAAAGCAGAAGAAAGAGGTGGAAAGGAACATCTACTGAAACTTTTCCTAACAGAGCCATGAAACAGTGAAAGAGAAAACAAAAAATGTGACTGGGCTTGTACTGGGCATTAATGAATAAAGAACAACAAATAAAATGCTTTTGCTCTTTTTAGACAGGGTGACTTAAATATATTTTCATTGTTCTTATCTCCCTGCTCTCCCAACACACACACACACACACACACACACACACACACACAGAAACACAAACACACACAAATCCAAACCAGTGACAGAAGACTCATCCATGCAGCACCAGCAATTTGCCAACTGATCATTCACCTGAGCACAGTCAGGCTGTAGAATGAGAAAGACGAACTCTCTCTCTCTCTTTCTTTCTCTCTCTCTCTCTCTCTCTCTCTCTCTCTCACACACACACAGACTCAGAGCAGTGCCTCTCCTAAGTTTGTTGGTTTCTCATCTGGATGATGTACCAGCTCAAGTATGGGGGTTCCCTTGTCAGAACCAGGCGCTCCCACCCAAGGGAAATAATACTCTAATTTGCAGAACCACCCTGCCTCCCCCTTTCTTCAGGGCCAGACCCTTTCCCCTGGGAACAACCAGCCTTGACTCCCCATTCACCAAAACCCTAGGCCAGGACACTGGGTGGAGTCTGGAGACAGGTGGCTTCTCAGAGCCTGGACAGAAAACAAAGCAGGGGTCATGGTGCCTACAGAAAAGTGTCTGACCTGGGGTGGGGGCATTGTTGGGGACTTTGATGGGGTCCTAAAGGCTATATAATTGGATGGACTCCCTACTTCCAGCCTAGATACTTCTGGGTGACTTGGCAGATTCTTGGGGAAGATGAGGAGACCACATGTACTGGGAGCACTAGCAGAGGTTGGCAGAGCTGGGAAATGTGATCACCCAGTCAGAACTGTTGACAGCTGGGGTTGGAGGTACAGGCCGAGTGTATGTTTGTGAGAGGGGGTGCATTTTGCTCCCAAATATCCACCTTCTAGCTGACCACAGTGCTCTCACCTCTCTAGTGGGCTTTTCTGGGAACGTCCTCAGGTGAAAGGGTGACTGAGCACGGAAGAGAAGGGCTCACAAAGGGGGGGCCTATCTTCTGCATCCAACACACCCCTCCCCAGTAAAAAGGAGAAGACCCTAGAAAGCAGGTGTGGAGGTGCTTCTCCCCACCTCTGACTAAAGCCACCAAGTTTCCACCAAGGAGAGAAAGGGTGCAGATGTGCTGCTGTGTGGATCCAACTGCTCCAAGACAGGGGCTCTGTGTTGGCCCCTCCTCACCCATCCCTGCAGCTCCCCTTTTCCTGGGACACTGGCCGCTATGGATGGGGTGGGATCCTCGGGTCGACATCCACCTCCACCCCCCACCCCTAGGGTGCATTTGTGGCAGAGCCAGGGAGGATTGTAGGGCACGGGGGAGGTGCAGGTGGGACAAGAGAGGGGAGGCCAGAGGCGCGGGTCCTGGTCAGTGGGAGTGGGGGGGAAGGTGCAGAGTACGGGAGGTTGCAGGGTGCAGGGGTCCTGGGGTGTGGGCCCGCAGGGCAGCCACACACGTGTGCTGCTGGGAGAAGCTGTAGTCTGCGACTCCAGGTGCGCACCCAGAGTCTGAGGACCCGGGGCTGCGACTAAGTCAGGCCACAAGTCGGCCAGGGGTGGGCCTCTCTTCCGGGTGACTGCAAGAGGCTCCGCTGGTCACAGCCGGCAGCGCCATGTTTGAGACGCAGGGCTGCTGGGAGGGAGCAGGGACATCTGCTGGCTCGTGGCAGGGCTGTGGGAAGTCTCTGCTCTTTCTCCTCAGCCACTGCCGCTGTCTCAACGGCCTCTTCCCCGTGGCTACTGCCTCTGCCTCAGCAGCCAATGCCTGTGCTGTGCTCCCCTAACCAGGACCTCAGACTCAGGGCCGCCATAGCTGCTGCGCTTCTGTGGGACTGTGCGCAGCAATGTGCCTGCCATGAATGTTCCACATGCTTTATGTTCCCAGCCAGGACCCACACTATGATCTAGGCAGCCGCCAGCCACTGAAGCCATTTCCACTGTTGCTTGTGCTCATGCTCACTCTTCTCTCTGCTCTCTCTCAGCCCCATACTCCTCTCCTGGGCCACCCCACTCCTGCTGTGCACACGCCCTTGTCCCCTTGGGCCCCTGGCCATTGCTGCCACCAAAGTGGGTCCCTGGGTCCTGTCCCCTCCTCCCCTGGGCCCAGCCCTTCACCCCTGGCCACAGCAGCCTGACTGGGCCCTGAGGCTTCCAGACCCTGGCAATTGCAGCCTTACTTCAGCTCAGCACTCCCTCCCAACCCCACTACCGGCCCGGGGGATCGAATCTCCCCTCAGCCCCACTGCTGGGGTAGACTCTCCTCCATCCCCCTCCACTACACTCCAAACAGGTGCATGGTGACACTCGTGTGTATGTGTGTTTGTGTTTGTGTGTGTGTGTGATTGTTGGGGATAACTACCTCTCAAGGACTCAGAATATAGCACCCTTTGGGATGACTCAGCACACAGCCCACTTCCAAAAATAGCACAAAGCACCCTGTGTAAAGGACTCAGCACACAGCTCCCTTTGAAGGACTCAGCATGTAGTACACTGGGTAGAATACTCAGCACACAGCATCTTTTTTAGGAGGGAGTCCATAGCCCGCAGTGTAAAGGCCTTAGTGCATGGCATGCTTTGAAAAACTCTGCATGTAGCACTCTTTCCCAGAGACTCATCACACCCTGTGTTAAGACTCCACACACAGCACTCTTTGAAGGGCTGAGTATGAAGCACCCTGTGTAAAACACCCAGTGCACAGCACCCTTCGAAAAACTCAGCACACAGAAAAATTTTGAAGGACTCAGCACATACCAAACTGTGGAAGCACTCAGCACACAGCACCATTTAAAGGACAGTACAGAGCACCCTGTGTAAAGGACTCGGCACACACATTCAAAAAACTTACCTCATTCCTCTCTTCTGAAGGGCTCAGCACATAGCAGGACCCTTTAGGATGAATTAGCACACCATACTTTTTGAAGGACTCGGCATACAGTACTTTGTGTAATGGACTCAGCACACAGCACCCTTTGAAAAACCCAGGTCGGCCCACACTTCTCATGGACTCAGTACATACCACCCTTTGGGATGACTCAGCAAACAGCACCTTTTTGAGCACTCAGCACAAAACCCCCATATGGGAAGGACCCAGCAAATAGTGCCTTCTGAATGACTCACCACATAGCTGTATGTCACAAGTTCAGCTGTCATTAGAATTAGGGTACTTTCTTCAGTATCAACATTCTTCATAAACACCACAAATCCTAGTAGTTCACATTTAGCCAACCTGTGTTTTATGGGGGAAGGTCAGCTGGGGGTCATGAACTCAAAGTTTAGGGGCCCATTCCCTGAGCTCTTTGGTTCAATGCTAGAGCTCTACCACTTGGAGGCACTGCTCCAATTTTCTTCTTTGGGGGTTGTTCTTTGACAGGTCTTATGGTAATAAGTAAGACCAAGTTGGGGTATCCGTGGGCAAAGGCTCTTAGCACAGCCTGGCGCTGACCTCTCCCTTCCTTGTGTCCCTGGTAAGCCGGGCCTCCTGGAGCTCTCTTGGCCTAGGGTGGATAAAACCTGCTCTGGCATCAGCAATCAGGGTGAGCAAAAGTCAGCTTGGCCCTGGTCACTTCCTCAAATTGAACTCTAGAGGATGATGGCACAGGGCCGCATGTTTCGCATCTGGCCACCAGGGGGCAGGAGTGGCCCTCCATAAGGATTGTACCAGAGAGTTGTGTTTACTCTTGCTTCCCTGGGCCTCCCATCATGCTTCAAAGCCACCCTGGGCAGGAAAGTCCTTGAGACTCTTACCTACAATTAACCATCGAAAAGCAAGTGGGGCTGTGGCTCAAGTGGCAGAGCACTAGCCTTGAGCAAGAAAACTCAGGGATAGAGCCTAGGCCCTGAGTTCACACAAACACACACACAGACACACAGACACATACACACACACAGACACACACACACACACACACACACACACCACATGCATGCAAAAATCAGAGATTTCTACATTTCAATCTTTGGGTATTCTCAACTTTTTCCCCACTAAGCCTGGTGGCTGCTGGCCTAGGTGTTTGATGCATACAACACCATCTGGCATCTTTAATTTTGGGGAAACAGAATGGCTAGAAGGTCAGCCTTCCCCTATTCCAGCTCCTTGATTGGGTCATAGTCTATCCAGGCGCTTTGGGGCTCCTTTACAGACTCGCCAAGATGCCTTCAAAAGGCATCACATACTGGGCACTGGTGGCTCATGATTGTCATTCTAGCTATTCAGGAAGCTGAGACCTGGAGGATCATGGTGCCAAGCCAGTCTGGGCAGTACAGTGTGCGAACCTCTTATCCTTGATGAACCATCAGAAAACAAAAGTGGCCCTGTGGCTCAAGTGGTAGAGTGCCAGCCTTGAGAAAAAGAGCTCAGGGACAGCGCTCACAGCCAACAACAAGGAGAGGCATTGCGTGTTGGCTTTGAGATTGGCATGGGCCAAATATAATTGGAATTTCCAAGTGCTCCAAGACAAAGCAGTACCTCCTTTAGTCCCATGCTCCTCCATCTCATCTCACCCCTTGGCTTGGTCTCTGTTTTGGGTCAGCATGACTCTGGCTGTATGGGAAGGCTACAAGGAAGATCCCCGAGCAATCTCCCCACTCTTTCTGCCCTGCTCACCCTGCTGCTTCTACTCTTTGCCATAGACCTTCTTCCTGCAATCCATCCATGAGGTCATCACTGCCAATGTAGTAGTGAGTGGTGGGTCCTGCCTAACTCGGAGCAGTCAGAGGTGGAAGTGGGTCTGTGACTAGAAGCTTCCACCCTGAGTGTGGGCTGAGGCCAGGGCTGACCTTTATTTTATCCTGAGCCTTGCAGTGGTGGGGAGACAGTGTAGACTCCACATTGAGTCAGATAAGATTGCAATCTGGAGGACCACTTATGTGGGGGAGGATGTGGGACTCAGGGGGCCACTATTGTTTGTACTCTCTTGGGACTCCCCTCTCCCTCTTTCATCCTTCAATGGTAGAAGAGAAACTTCAACTAAGGGTGTGGGAAGAGGGGGCGGGGGAGTATTTTGGTGTGAACCAGACTTGTGCTTCATATTCATTCTAGACCCTACTTATTATTTATCTGAGGAATGGCCATATGGGTTTGGGAAGGGGGAGAATCATCATAGCTGAGAATGTGGCTCAGTGGTAGAGTGGTCGCCTAGCATGCCTGAAGCCCTGGGTTCTATTCAACACAGAAAGGGGTGGAAGGGGTGGTGGGGCTCAAGTGGTAGAGCGCCTGCCTTGATCAAAAAGAGCTCAGGGACAGTGGCCAAGTCCTCAGTTCAAGCCTCAAGACTTTAAGAACAAATCTTTGTTGGAGGCTTTTTTTTTTTGTTTTGAAAACAATTTATTCTATGTGATAAGCATAACATAGGCCTCTTTCCTGGCCACCAATGAGCCATTAGATGTCCCTTGAGTTTGGGCCAACTCCTGGCATCCTCGGCCTTACCCAACCCCCAGTTTAACCTTCTCATCACCCGGCAGATGGAGGCCTCAGGGAAGGCCACCTGGCCATCTACTTCTGGTGGCTGCCAAGGTTTTGAGAGTCAGTATGTCACATAGAAAGTCATCATCCACATCGGTCTATAGAAGTAAGTGAGGGAGCACTCATCCCCTGAGCCTGGGAGCTGTGGGCATATCTGGATGTGGGGCATCTGTGGCAGGACATGCTCCTTGCGGGAGAGTCCACTCTGGGGTCGGGAACCCTGACCTCTCCTCTGGCATTTTCCATGCTGTCTTCAAGTTGCAATTCTTCAAAATCTTTCTGCCCCTCCCTCATTTCACCCAGCATGGGCCCTGAGGCTTCTGAAGCAGTGTTGGTGGTGGGGGGCTCAGCCTGTGCTGGCATCTGGAGACTGCTGTCTGTGCCTTCCCCTGCGAGGAGCAATAGCAGCTCCTGCAGCACTGTCCTCTTCTCCATCTTCTCCTGGGACAGCCAGTGCATGCACTCAGCATTCTCCCAACACAGCATATGCAGGACCAACATCTGCACTTTACATACCACAAGGGACTCCTCGATGATTCACATGTGTGCTGACAGCTGGCTGCATCAATGGTGGTGCTCACCTGCTGGACTCTGGAAGTCCACCTCATCAGGCAGGTCATGGATGAAGCAGATTTTCTTCTCAGAGGCACATATGTCCCGCTTCCCATCCCCATGCATGCTGTGGTGGCAGCTCATGGGATGAAGGTTCTGTGGCTCCAACTCAGTCTGGCACTGAGCTGCCAGGTGGCCCCGGGTGCCTGCAGAAGACCCTCCGCTCCTGTGGCATGATTTTCCCTCTGTGGATCTCAGCCTCCAAGTGTGCTAACAGAGCCTAGTTCATCTCCCAGGCATCATGGAATACAATTCTTGTATCCCATTGGTCAGAAAGAACCATGAAATAATGTGGCCGGAATCCTGTGATGCACGCAGAATGGGTCGAGGCAAGATGACAGTGGCTCCCCCAGCCCCTTTCCCAGGGAACTCTGTCCAATTCAGTTGGGGAAAAGAGGGTGACCGGCTTTAGCGGGATGTCTGCACAGATTGTTGTGTATGTCTGTTTGCTGCCTGTCCTGGACTTTGAAATCATTATCTGTGCACAGTCCATGAGCTGCTTTTGCTCAAGGTTAACCCTCTACTACTGAAGCCATATGGCTCTATTTCTGGCTTTGATGACAACGAAGTTGGACAGGCGGTCTCAAGGATTTCCCTACTTAGGGTAACTTTGACCACGATCCTCCTATCACAGCCTTGTAAGTATCAAGGAGGACTGCTGAGAACCACTGGTGCCTGCCTAATCATTGGTCTTGCTGATGTTCTTGGACAGACCGGTAAGTTCCTATCCTTGGGTTGAAGTAATGGGAGCTGGAGCCCACAGTTTGAATCCTGGTCCTGCCACCTCCAAATGGCAGGCAGGATATCCTAAGAAACTCATTCCTATCCATATGAATACCAATGTATTGTGATGTATGTCATGATTGAATGGGCAGTTCTTGAATGATTCTAGGATAAAATTATATACAATTATTTTATAGGACATTGATCGATTTTAATTAATACTTTATAAAGATTTAAACAATAACATTCATTAAATTGGGGCATAATGAAATAGCTAATAATTGGGCGTCACATAGTTAGAAATGCCATTTTTTCTGCCCGGACTTAATTGCTATATAGCATTTTCTGAATGTACTTTGGAATATGCAAGTAGGATATATTATACCTGACATGGAAATCAATGATTCAAACAGTTTTTATCAAAAATGCTTATAGCAAAATAAAGAGGAAAATCCAACTTATGTGTATTTGAAGATAATGCTAGGTTTGTCCTCTTCTCGCATTCCCCATTCCCTTCTTGAGAATAATACACATTGTAAGGAAATGCTTAGAATGTTTTGGAGAAATAGGTTGACTTTAAACCAGTGAGTTACTCTATGCTGCATTTTCTTTACTTCATATCTAGAAAAGCTATATTCTCACCTTATCATTTTCCTTAGGCTTTATACTCAGGTTTAATCTACAATGGGTGACAAATAAAGACATAAACATTTTTTAACAGTGGCTAAATTTAGGCTGAGGAATCTCGGTACAGCTATACTCAGGCAGATAGGCTTCATCAGTCATGAGACCATGATATCAAATGTTAATCAATGCTTGCTGGTGTCATGCTTATGATATTTTGTGTATTATAAACAGTGGTTATTAGCAGTTGTTTTGTAATCAACATCATTTCATGGGTTAGAAACTGAAGTAAGTTATTATTTTCAAAACTAAATTGAAGGAGGAATCCAAAATTAGTTACCAAGTTATACATCATTAACACAATGTTTTAAAAATGCAAGCTAAAGGAAATAATATATGAAACAAAACAACATTTACAATAAATACAGAATCGGTATATAATATTTCTTTTATCCCAGTTGCAAAACAGCTTGCATGATGACTTTTCTTGTTATATGTTTAGTTAGGTCTTGATATTTAGTTGAAGTTCTGTTCTTTCTTATATTTTTGTCAGATCAAAGAGGAAATTAATTCCATGCCAGAGTCACATCCATAATTATGTTAAAGTTGTATCCCGCTACTTTCTCAAAGTTTCAAATCAGCTTGAGTATATTGTGTCATTTTTGGATATAACTAAATAGGTATGCAATTTTGTCAGTACTAGAAAGATTTTGACCACTACTTTTTAAAATAGTATTTTCCAGAAACTACTTCTTTCTTTTAATGAAAATTTTAATGTCATTTATATCATGGGTTGATGTTTTCCTTCAGATAGCCCACATTCAGTCTTCTACAAAGTGTAATTTGGAGTAGTTTAAAATTATGTACACTCAGGTACACGGCTCAGATTCTATTATTTGCATATTTTGTTCTTGTTAAATCAGTAGGATTTAGATCTCAATATGGATACTATTGGACTTATTGGTTGCATTTCTGAATTTTTTAAGTATGTGATGATTTTTGTTATTTTATTCGTTTAAATATGTGCAGCTCTCACTCCACATACAGTAACATTTGTTTTAAACAATTTGATCCATTCACGTGATTTGCTATATTAGGTTCATCTAGATGAATTTAATTACAAATTAACACAACTGTACTACTGAGACACAGTTATCTTTATGGATCTACTCAAGGGTAACATGTATTTGAGGTTTTTGTGCTTAAAAACAACCAGACACAACAGGTTTTTGTTCCTGGGGGAGTTCTGCTTTTTTGGTTTTTTTTCCAGCTGTGGTGACTTCAACATATGTGTGCATTTTATTTCAATTGTTTTGTGTCTATATTTTGTTTCATATAACAGAAAGTACATAAATAATCAGTGATTTAGAACTTTTCCAAATAGTGTTCTAAGAGAGATACTTGAAGTTTTGTGGCATCTGGGACCAGGTAGGTCTTGTTAGTGGAGCGGGTAGCACAATAACAGACATTTTTTGACATGATTTGAATTCTTCCTCCTCTTACCTCACTATTTCCAATAGTATTACTTCAAAGCCTTTAGTGGAATGAAAATAATTTTGTCTGTATGAACTCATAAATTTTGCTTTAATTAGGATACACTACGCATTTACATTTGATTTTAACTCTAAAATCTTCTTTCCTTCTTTTAAAATCACAGATGCGAATTTATAATGCTAAAATACCATCTAATAATTTAAATGAAATGGTCCAAACTATTTTTGCTTCACACTATATGTAATACAGAGTGTAATAATAGTGAGTAATGTAGTATGTAATAATTGACTTTAGGGAAAGTCAATTACAAGGGATTTTGTGAGATACTGAGCAATATTAAAAAATACGTTTGATTCTATTAAAAATTTCAGTTACATCTAAATATAACTCATAGTTATAAACTAATGCTAAAAAGTAAGATTGTTTATTGGAAAAAAACAGAACTTACAATAAGCTGGCTTTTTACAAATTGACGTGGTTTGGGCTTTGGTGGTTCATGCCTCTAATCGTAGTTACTCAGGAGTCTGAGATTGAGGATAGTGGTTCAAAACCAGCCTGGGCAGAAATGTCTGTGAGACTCTTATCTCCAATAACCCACTTGTAAAGTAGAATCGACACTGTGGCTCAAGTGGTACAGTGGTATCAATGAACTGAAGAGCTGGGAGACATCGCCCAGGCCCAGAGTTAAAACCCCATGACCAACAACAATAACAAAAAATTGACATTAATTTTTACTTTATTATTTCATGATTTTTTATTGTGAAAATACATACAGAGGGGTTACAATTACATGAGCACGGTAATGATTACATTTCTTATCAAGCATTGTTGCCTCCTGCTTTGTTTCCCCTTACCATACCTTCCCATCTCCCCCCCTAACCAACCCATGCATGCGCTAACATAACGTGTTGTACATCTGTTGCAATGGGTCCACCTGTATCCCTATTTAAAGAATTTGTTTTTCCCTACTCCTCCACAAATTATAACAACATCAAATACAGTGAAAATAGGGGATATACCATGGGGGAAGGACTTACAAAGCAACAAAGAAATCATCTTATAAATATGCTAGAAACAATAGCAAGAGAGAAAAAAACCATTTGAGTCCTTATCATGGGGTTCATTTTGCCTAACACAACTTATCTGATTGTTTCTGCTTGTCTCACAAATATACTAGTTCTTGCAAATAAGGGAAACCATGGGACCTATATTTCTTTGGGCCTGGCTTACTTCACTTCATATAATTTTTTCCAAGTCTTTCCATTTCCTAACAAATGGGGCAATGTCATTCTTTCTGATGGAGGTATAGAATTCCATTGTGTATATATACCATATTTTCTTGATCCATTCATCTCCTGAGGGCCATCTGGGTTGGTTCCATATCTTAGCTATGGTAAATACTGTTGCAATAAACATAGTTGCGCTGGAAGCTTTAGTATGGTCATGTTTGTGAGCATTTGGGTAAATGCCCAAAAGTGGGGTAGTGGGAAATAGGGGAGCACTATGTGGAGTCTTTTGATGAACCTCCATACTACTTTCCAAAGTGGTTGAACAAGTTTATACGCCCACCAACAATGCAGCAAGCTACCCTTCTGTCCACATCCCCTCCAGCTTCTGTTGTTATTAGAGTTCTTGATTATAGCCATTCTGACTGGAGTGAGGTGGTATCTCAATGTTGTTTAGATTTGAATTTCTTTTATGGTTAGGGAAGTTGAGCATTTCTTCATATGTCTATTGACCATCCTTCCTTCCTCTTCAGAGAAGTTTCTCTGTAAGTCTTTAGCCCACTTATTTATTGGGCAGTTGTTTCTTTCTTTGAGGATTTGTTATTGGATTTGCTTTTGTGAGTTCCAGGTATATTTTAGATATGAAACCCTTGTTTGTTGTATGGCTAGTGAAGATCTTCTCCCTATCGGTGGGATTTTTATTGATCTTGCTATCTATGTCCTTTGCCATGCAGAAGCTCTGCAATTTCATGTAATCCTATTTGTCCAACGTTTCTTTGATTTGTTGTGTTTCTGGGTCTCGATTAAGAAAATTTCAGCCTGTGCCAAGGAGACCTACGGTGTCTGCTGTGACTCCAGGTCTTTGTTCCATTTGGAATTGATTCTGGTCCAGGGTGATATATAAGGATTTAGCTTTAGTTTTCTACAAGTGATTAAGCAATTTTGCCAGCCACTTACTGAAGAAGCTGTCTTTCTTCCATTCTAATTTTTCTAGCACCCTTAGCGAAGATTAGATGGCTATATCAGTGGGTTAATTTCTGGGTTTTCAATTCTATTCCATTGGTCCTGAGATCTGTTCTGGTGCCAGCACCAAGCTGTTTTGATTACTATGGCTTTGTAGTTGATTTTGAAATTTGCTATTGATATTCCTCTAGCACTGTTGTTTCTGTTGAGGATTGTTTTTGTTATTCAGGGTCTTTTATTGTTCCATATGAATTTTTGGATTGCCTCTTCTATTTTCTTCAAGAATGAGGTCGGAATATTCACAGGTATCACATTGAATTTTTACATCGCCTTAGGAAGTATTGCCATATTCATGATGTTGATCCTTCCAATCCAGGATCATGGGAGATTTTTACCACTTTCTATGTTCAGTTTGGATTTCCTTTTTCAGGTTTTCTAAGTTTTCATCATAGAGATTTTTCATTTCTTTGGTTAAACTAATTCCTAGATATTTTAATTTTTGTGGGGCTATTACGAATGGAGTTGCTTTACTTATTTCAGCCATGCTTTTCTCGTTGTTGGCATACAGTAAAGCTATTTATTTTTGAGGGTTAATTTTATACCATGCTACTTTGCCAAAGTTTTGAATCAGCATAAGTAATTTGGCAATGGATTCTGTGGGATTCTTTAAATATAAGATCATGTCATCTAAAAAGATGGAGTTTTACTTCATCTTTCCATATTTGGATCCTTTAATGTTTGCATCTTGTCTTATTGCTGTTGATACACATTCTAGTATTACATTGAAGAGAATTGGAGAGATTGGACATCCTTGTCTCTTTCCTAAGAGGAAATGGCTTTAGTTTTTCACCATTAAGTATAAAGCTGGCTGTATGTTTGTCATATACAGCCGTTATTGTATTGAGGAATGTTCCCTGGATTCCTAATTTTTCCAGAGCCTTCATCATAAACGGGTTTTGGAACTTGTCAAATGCTTTTTTCTGCATCTATTTAGATAACCATGTGGTTCTTATCCTTGGTCTTGTTGTTGTTGTAAATTATATTAATTGATTTGCATATATTGAATCAGCTTTGCAACCCTGAAATGAATTCTGTGTGATCGTGGTGTATGATTTTTTGTATGAATTGTTGAAGTCGATTGGCCAAAATTTTGTTGAGAAATTTTGCATCAATGTCTATCAAGAAATGGGTCTATAGTTCTGTTTCTTTGATTAGTCCCTGCCTGGTTTTGGGATGAGGGTTATGATGGCTTCATGGAATGAGTTCGATAGTGCACTTTCTCTTTCAATTTCATTGAGGAATTGGAGGAGTATTGGTGTGAGCTTTGCTTTGAAGGCCTTGTGGAATTTCACTGTAAATCCATCTGGTCCTGGGTTTTTCTTAGTTGGGAGTTCTCTTATTGCTGTTTGTATTTCAATGCTTGATATGTTCCTGTTGGTTTAATTCATCTTCGTTTAGTTTTGGCATATCAATGTTTGCTAGGTAGAGGTCCATTTCTACCAGGTACTCAAACTAATTAGCATAAAGGTTTGAGAAGTTTTCCTTTATAATGTTCTGGATCTTGGTTGTTTCTGTGGTGATGTTTCCATTCTCATCTCTGAGTTTGTTTAATTCCATGTACTCTTCTTTTTCTGATAAGATTTGTTAGGCGTCTGTCAATTTTTGTTAATTTTTTCGAAGAACCAAAGCTTTGTTTTGTTGATTCTTTCTATGGCTTTTTTGGATTCTAATTCATTTAATTCTGATTTAATTTTAGTTATTTTTTTCCATCTACTGGATTGGGGCTTATTTTGATGCTCTTTTTCAAGAGGGGGGCATATGTCTCATTAAATTGTTGGTTTCAGATTTCTTTAATTTGTTGATGTAGGAACTCAGAGGTATAAAATTGCCTCTGAGTACTGCATTTCCTGTGTCCCAGAGGAGCTGGTAATTTATGTGGTTTTTTTTTTTGTATATCATGAACATTTGCATTTCCTTTCTAATCTCTTCCATGACCCACTGGTGACTCAACAGTGTGTTGTTCAGCCTCCGTGTGTTACAGGACTTTCTTTGGTGGCTTTTTGGTGTTCAGTTCTAATTTTATTCCCTTAGATGCTGTTTCTTGGCATTTATTGTGGTCTTGTCGGTTTTCTATGTGTAGGACATCTTTAAGTACCTTTTGTAAGTCTGGTTTGGTGGTTCTAAAAGCTTCTTATATCTCAATAGTCCTAATTTTTGCATGTTTGTGAAGTTCTCTACTAAGATTCTGTTAAATAAATTTCCTAAACCATTAACTTCTGTCTCTAGGTGGTCCTCTACACCCATTATCCTCAGATTTGGTGCCTTCCAAATGTTGAATAGATCTATCATATTTCTAGGATTTGTCTTGGATAGTTATACATTCTTTCTCTAGAATATCTAGTCTGTCTTCAATCCCCGAGATTCAATCTTCTGCATGGTCTAACCGACTGTCAAGATTTTCTACTTGGTTTTTCTAAATTTCTTTTCCTTCTAATTGTTTGGCTTTGATGGCTCCAAATATTTGTTGGAGCTTTGTTTTAGGTCTTGTATGAACTTTACTTCCTTAATTTGGTGTTCAGTATTTGGTTTACTTGGACTCCCAGTCCTTTTCTTGGGCTCTATTGAGAATTCCCTTTGTGGTCTCCCTGAATTCATTCAGCTGTCTGTTCATGGATTCCATGAATGCCTTTATTGATCTTGGTCTATTCTTACCCTCTCTCGCACGTCCTGTATTACTCTTTGATTAGCTTCCTCACAATCATGCAATTCCTGTCTTTCTCTTTGACTAATCTCAGCCTTCTCATGCGATTACTATATCTCTCTTTGACTGTTCTTAATCTGCTCATGCAATTGCCGTATTAATCTTTGAGTAGCTTCCTCATGCTCACAAGATTCCTGTATTAATCTTTGGTTTACCCCCTCTTGCTCTCTATCACGCTCACACTGAGTCCTTTCCAAATTTTCAATCTATTCATTCACCATGTTTACCACTAGTGTTTGTAGAGATTTTTGGGAACTCTCCTCTGGATTATTCATTAAATATTCTGTCACCTGATTATCATGATTGAGAATTCATATACCCAGAATTGCCATTTTTCTTGTGTTTTTCCACTTGTTCTGCCCATTTGGTATGAAAGTAAAACCAATTTTGCGCTAGAACACTATTTTAAGGCAAGCATCAACCTTAGTCCTGTAGTTGCACAGTCAAAATGGCTACAGATACAATCTAGTTCATCAGATACAATCTATTCAACTGCAAACAACCATGGACTAATGGGCTAATAAAAGCAAAAATGATTTGACACACCAGAAATTATTAGGTTTAGGGAGAAATGCGGAGAAAAATAGGATTAGAGGGATGTGGAGAGGTAAGAGAAGAGTGAATTTAACCAAGTCCTTATGTCTGAGCGGGAAATGGATTGGACAGAATGATAAGAGAGAGATTTTTTAAAAAATAAATAAGAAATTGATAAACAAAAATTTAAATTTAAGAAGTGAAACACTTAAAAATTATGTAAGTTTAAAGAAATGATATTGAGAGAAGAAAAGGATAGGATGAGATGAAAGGAGGGATAGAAAGGAAACATGGAAAACTAAAAAATAAAAAAAAAATTAAAGTTAGTTACTTGAAAATTATATTGGTGTAAAGAAATAATACTGCTGTTAAAGAAGTTCAGCCTAAGACGTTTTGAATCGAGTAATAAATAAATTTCTGGATTAATTATGTAAAGAATGAAGAATAGCATCTAATTATCGACCGCAGATATGTATCGGGGGATGAGCAGAACAGCAATTAAGTCAAACAATAAAGAAAGAAAGAGAGAAAAAAATGAAAACAATATAAAGGACCAAAAGGTCAAAAGAGTTTAAACACACACACACACACACACACACACACACACACACACACACACACACACACACACCAAAAATAAAAATTATGAGAAAAAACATCAAACACTTTTTAAAAAATTAAAATTGAAAAAAAGATTAAAAAAAGAGTTTTTTGATTTGATTTTTGGGTTCTTTTGGGGGGAGGGAATGGGAAGATCCTGTATTTCCCCTGTGTCCATAACCAGTCTCTTGGTGGAGTCTCTGGTGTGCTTGTGGTGTTTAGTTTTCGTTTTGCTTGATTGGTTTCTTAAGTCACTTTTTTGGGGCAGGCAGAAAAATGCTCTGCTTTACCCAGGATTTTGTGATCCTCCTCCCAGGCTAGTTCAATGGGCGGGAGATCTGCTTTGAGTATCACAAATGAGGGAGATGGCTGTTTCCTCCAGTGTGGAGATGTTGTGATGAGGCTAGGTTCTGGGTAGTTGAGGCCTTACAGAAACAGTAGCTTTTCCCTGAGGGGCAACTCCTGAAACACTCGGGAAGCCCATTCTCAGGATTTATGTTTCCTGTGTTTCAAATGTTTGTCTAGACTGCTGTAGGGAGGGGCAGCTTCTGGCTCTGTTTGCCCTGTGAAAGAAATCACTCCTCCAAGGACAGAGCTACCACTGGCTGGGTGGGGTGACATTCCCCTGGTGGAGCTGAGCCTGGCAGGTTATATCTACTTCCTGTGACTTGCCAAATGACTCCTTTGTTTTCTTCCAAGGAATGAGTTGGAGTTAGCTGCTCAGCCCTACATAGGTAAGAGTCCTAGATGGAGATCTCTGGTGGTGGGGAAAGGATGGCTTTCTCTTCTCTGCCCCCTGAGAAGGAGTGAGGATGTCAGGATTCTACTCATGCTAGAGTGTTGGTTCCTGGGTCGTCTCTGGTCTGTGATCTGCAGGATGAAGAGATCTGCTCTTTGTCAGTTCTTGCTGGAGTTGAGTAGAATCCACTCACAGGCCATGTCTGGGGCCTGTGTCATGGACTCTTTCTGTAGGTATGGTGACTACAGCCACTGGCACTGTCCCTACTGCCACCGTAGCTGTGGCTACTGGCAAGTGCTCAGATCTGTCATCTTGCCTGGATTTTCCCTCTCTGGTCAAACTCTCTGTACTGTGATGGCACACTTGGTGTGACTCTCTGGCCTAGGACTGTTCACTGGAACACTAAAACTATTTACTGTGCAAGAGCTTATTTACCCTCCATCTTCCCCCAAGTCCTCATGATTTTTATGAGTTTTTTTTTTAGTGAAAAATGATTTTGGTGTTCATATTTTGTGTTGACATAAAATGAGCCTATTATAGTCTTAATTTAATAAATAAAACTCTCTGATTCTATGACAGCATAAATTTTGTGGGTAATGATTAAGACTAGGTTGCATTTTTGAAAAAAAAATATCACCACCCAAAAAAGAGGAACAAATAGAAAACAAAATATGACAGGAAACATAGATCTTAATGGACTAATTGTCAGTTTGTTTTAACTTTTAATCAAAAATTAAAGTAATACTTGATAATGTTTTAATAACATACTTAAATTTCTTCATCTTTGTCATTTAAGATTCTCTTAAGAAAGAAATTCAACAGGTGACAATGTTTTTTTCCTGACTTTTCATTATAGTGTATAGCTCAATATACTGAGAAAGCATTTGTTATGGGGAAAAAAAATCCCATTCTTTGGTTTGCTTCAGTCTGTATTTAAAGCTGAATATCACATCTTACCCACCCTATTGTCTGTATTCTCATTTGAAACACTTCAATAAGTTTTCTTTCCCTGGTTTCTCAGCCAGCAAATCTTTATAAAACAACATGCTTTCATTCATTGTGCTTTCCAAAATATATCTCACAAATTCCTAGAACGAAGCACAATCTGAAACATCTGTGGAGTTTTCCACCTAGAGTATAAAGTAATCACTTTTCATACTCCTTAGAACCGGCATTTCACTGGCATTAATTGCTCTGTCACTTCCATGCTTTAAACAACAGCATTTGACAATGGCGTACATTTTAATTGGTTTACCACATTTGGTTCGTTTTCAGCAAGGACTGTCTTCACGGAAGATGGTAATAGATGAGGTTTGCAATTATGTATTTTAAAAGAGCTCTAAGTTGTGTATATTGAATATCCATTTCAGTGATTAAATATTTAAATTAAATCCTATAAAGTATACTCCTTTAATTTTCTGGCTAAAGTGTTCTACAATCTAGATATTTTTGAAGGAAATATTGTACGTTGTTTCCTTGGTGACAATGTAATTGGAAGACTTAAAATTCTCATATACCAATGCCATCTTAAATGAAGTGGATGTACATGGGTTTGTGTACAGAACTTTTGGGACAGCATTAATGTTTGAATCTTGGATGGGATTTGATTGGATTTGTGGCAGGCTTTCATGGTATGAGAAGAAAAAGGCCATACTAATAATTTTATCTGCTACATTGCTATATTAGTTTATTCAAACACACACACACACATACACACAGATATACACATGTGTAGTATGAAGACCCAGTCAGCCTGCAAGAAAATGTTTTAATAGGAATTCCATAAAATATTTAGTCTGCTGATATCTGATTAGAATTTATAGCAATATCTAGTTGCTTCCACCCCTGGACAAGTCATTATCATTGGTGAAGGTGTTGCTATTTAAATTTAGAATGCCCCAGAAAGACCTATATGTTAAACAAAATTGACTTTACATTTCCTCCCAGACTGTGGAGAATAACTGAATAGTTCTTTTGGAGATTAAGTTCTTCAGAGTGAAACCTATGAGAACATGGACTCTCATCTACTTTGTTCTTTTATCCATTAATCATTCTAGGTCAGATACATTTCTTTTTGGCATACTCCCCACCTTGACATTGTCTTGTCACAGGCCACCAAAGCAATAAAACCAACTGAACATACACTGAAACCTTCAAACTTATAAATCAGAGTAAGCCTTTCTGCTTACTAAATGGACAATATCACTTATTATGGTAGGTTATAAAGCTAACACAGAAATCTCGTCTTTCTAACAAGGTAGAGCATATAAAAAATGCTTCATTATAAAATATCTAACTCCAAGTTGTATTTTATGTTTTTGTTTCTGTAGATCCTAGGGCTTAAACTCACAACGTGAATGGTGCTTTTGTGTTCAAGGCCAGTGCTCTACATAAAATCTGAACTGAATTCCATTTCTCCTGGTAGTTAAATGGAAATAAGAATCTAATGAAATTATCTATTCAGGCTGGCCTATTCATGTTGCATACTTTATGTAATCCCAATTCTCAGCATTGTATAGATGCTCCAACTACAATATAAAAAAAAACTTAAAACATACTAAGGACATTTGTAAAGTATAAAATGAAGGAAAAATTTTCATCTTTTACAAATCTATGCAAAATCTATGCTAAACTATTGATGCTTTACTGTACCTTTACTGCAACCAGTTTGATATAGTTTAGTACTTGTCACACCAAGTTTCTCTATATTCTACTGGATATTTACTTTTTCATGTATGTGTGTATATGTATATATATGTATCTATCAATATATGTCCCAATGTGGATCATCGGACTTGAAACTGCTTTGTTTTGCTGTTCAGCAATTGAACTTTGTCGGCTTATTTTGTGACAATATCTGTACTTATTCTCATCATTCTTTTATTTACCAAATCATTGGCAGTCTAAAATCAGCTTCATTTCCGGGGGAAGGTTACCAATCAGTCCAACCAATATCCACCCAGAGGGTTTTAATAAAGCATGCTTTAAGGAAGAAAGATAACATGAAGTGACAACTACAGAAATTCTACAGAGACCTGACATCTTTCACATTTCTGCCTTCCTTCTCTTCTCATACTTTAGAAAGCATTGACTAATACTATAAATATAGTGCAATTATAAGTTAAGGATCAGTATTTTGTTTTGTTTTGTTTTTTCCAACCTGAAGCCTTCTTTTCCATGATTCTTGACATAAACTTTTGGGAGATTTTTTGGATTGTGATGGGATTCCATACAAACAAAGCCATGTATATCAAGAAAGTCAATGTTTTCTTTCTTTTCTTTGTTCATGCATTTTTTATTATAAAATTGATAGAATTTTTTTAAAATTTTTTTAATTTATTTTTTTTGTGAACACACTGTACAGAGGGGTTACAAAATTTCCACTCAGAGTACTAAACAAAAGATGGAGAAAATTAAGGATAACTATATATGTTAAGCACAAAGACAGGCAATATCAAGATATCTTGAAATTGTATAATTTTGGTGGATAAAGTGGCTAAAACCTGCAATATTATCTACTTAGAAAACAGAGATTAGAGAATTGCAGTTCCAGGCAAGCCCAGCCAAAAAAAATGTTTCAGAAACGCTAACCATTTGCTGGGTGCAATGTGTTTTGTTTGTGTTAGGAGGACCACTGTCCAAGTAGGCCCAGGTATAGTGATACTACCTCAAAATAAGCAATCAAATTACAATCTGCTGATATGGCAGTAGTAGAGATGCTGTTTCACAAGTATAGGCTTTTGGGTAATATCTTCCAGTACCACTAAGCATTTAAGTGTGTGACAGGGTAAGAATTTGGCATGTCTGAGGTCAAGAGTTCATCCTCATTTTACAAGATCTAATAAAACCTTTCTCTCTTTTGCTATTTTTTAAATATAGCATAACTTCCATGCCCAAACCAAATAATTTCCTATTAGATATTTTCTCCTATCCATTAAGTAATATGTTATGTGTTCGATAATGTCCCACTGAAATCACACTAACGATCAAAAACCCATTGCATTAGAAAGTGACTGCATTTGGAAACAGAATCTCAAAGGTAGCATTTAAGTTGAAGTCTCCTCCAAGAGAAGCAGAAGACTAAGGAAAGAGGACTTAGAAGAAGCCAACTCTGATCTTGGAGTTTTAGTACAAACAACACAGAAGCAATGTATTTACTGTGTTAACGCTACCCAATCTGTGTATTTTATTATTACAATTACTAGTAAACATGTGGAATCTATAAGACCTGAAAAGTCATTGACTCTTGGGGTTCATGACTCACCTCTATAATACTAGTGATTAAGAAAGAGGAGACTTGGGCGATAATGGTTTTCAGGCTGGTAGGAAAATTCATGAGGTTCTATCTCCAATTAACTACAAAAATTTCTGGGCTGGAGGCATGGTTCAAATGGTAGACTGACTACTGTTAGCAAACTGAACATGAGTTATGGCCAAGCCCCAAATTGGGATAAAGAAAAAGTCCTTAGAACAATACTATGAGAAACAGAATTATGAATAGGAAAGCAGAAACAAAAGAAATAAACTTATTCATACAGACAAAGCTTCCCAATCTGAAATATGGCAAAAATTGTAATATTGAGGGTTTTCCTTACTATACAATAGACTGTATATCTTTGAAATGAAAAAGGTCAAAAAATAGTAGCATAAAAGTTTTAGAAGGAGTCTGTCTTCAGAAATATATATATATATGTATATATATACATATATATATATACACACACACACATATATATATAATGTGTATAAAGACATACGTTTTTAAAGATTGTCATCAGAAATATATACATATATCTAAATTTATGTGTAGAATGATGTACATTATAGAGAAACAAAAATATTAAAACATAAGTAAAATTAAAAAATACATCAAACCAAGTGCCAGTGACTCATGCCTATAATTCAAGCTATTCTTGGTAATGAGATCTTAGAATTCTGCTCAAAACTAGACCAGACAGAAAAGTACTTGTTATATTCTTATCTCCAATTAACTACTAAACACAGGAATTAGCTCTGTGCCTCAAGTGGTAGAGTTGGCTTTGAGCATAAAAAGGCTTAGGGATAATGCCCAGGCCTTGCAAACAACAACAACAACAACAAACAACAACAACAACAAAATATATCAAATTAATTTCACAAAAGCACCTTTTAACTGCTGTGAACATTTCTTAGAAACATGAATACATGCCCCTGGAAAAATCCAATGAAAAGTATACACTATTTATATCTATGTTAAAGAAATGACTATTTAGATTTTGTTTAAGATATTTATGTAATGCTTAGGAATTAAGACTAATGATAATATACTGGGACTGGTCTGTTATTCTATTTTACGATAGTAATAAAACGATATTTGTACTGATTATATAAAATTACTCTTGTTTAGTATTTGAATTATAATAAGTGATAAACATTTTTAAATGATTTCTATAGGAAAGGATCATTTTCTTAATGGAATCAATTCTTTTGTAATTTCAAAACCATTAAGAAAATTATTGCAAGGCTGGTTTGCTCTAAGACTATATTTGTTTTCTTGTTCTAGTTTTCATATGTTGGTAGAAATTTAAATTCCAAAAATTCAATGGATATTGGCATTCAGGAACATCTTCATAGGTACTAATACTAGAGTCACTTAAGTGGAATTGTTTTATTTTGTGTGTAATTTTCACAAATAAAAATGATTATGTATTTTGTTTCTTTTCACTGCGATTGGCTCTTATCTTGAAAATACTTTCTATCCTAGCAAAATAGAGAAAAGCAATTGGATTCAGCAAGTAACATATGGCTTTCATAAAATGCAGATGCATAGATTTAGGTTCTGTCAGTTGCTAAAAGTTTCTACCAGAAAAGGCTATCAATTACTTATAAGTGATGCACAATTCCTAGATATTCCAGTTATCACATACACTTTTGGATTGAGTTATCTTTGCATAAACTCAGGAAAACAGACCAAAAAAACTCAAAGTAAACAAATTGTATCTTTGTTTTAAAAGCTGTAGTTTACAAAGAATTTTTAGACAACACCAAAAACATCTTTTTAGGTATTTTGCGATTTTTGTGAAGTATTTTTAACAATAGTTTTTTTTGTGACATGAAATTCACATGCAATATATTATCTCTTTCATTGTATACATTTTAGTGCTTTGGAAGTGAATTGTACAATCATAGATTTTCCAAGCCTAATTTTCACAAACTTGCATTTGTTCAAATAGAATTGTTATAAATTTTAGAACAGACATTAAAATAGATATAAAATTCAGTTACAAGAATTTGTCCAGCATACATCTTCTATAGTGTGAGTTTTAAAAATTTGTTTTTGGGGATTATTTCCAGGGTCTCACACATACTATTCAAGTGCAGTCAATGAACTACATTCCCTGTTAAAATGAGTTTTATACTTCTCTTTAATACATACATAGAAGTGTAATGTAGATCCTATACAATTCTCATTGACCTCTTGAAGACTTGAAAACTTGATTGCTAAAATGATTGCAGTATTATGCAAATCATTCTGCTATGTGGAGTATATCAATTTATCCACAAATGCATTACTATATTTTGTGTCATCTTTTTATATTATGGTCATACGAATGAGTTTTATTTTTATTTACATACTACAGAGGAGCTTAATTCATATGCTCCTTGTATTGACTATTAATTTACATATATTCTTTAAAGAAATATCCTGTTTGGGAAAAATTTATATAAAATTCGAAGATATAAAAGTACTTAAGACTCAGGATCATTGTAGAATTAACATTGGAGCATTAACGAATATGTGCTCTCTATCTGTTGGATATGTTTTCACTTCTTTAATAGAATTATGAAAGGTTATCAGTTGATATTAACCAGTTTATTCTTGCTTTTCTTTAGCCACTAATGCTTTCCATGTCAACTTTTTAGAAACCTTTACTGATCCAATATCATGATTTTTTACATTTATGTTTTCTAGGTTTTGACAGGATCCTAATAGAGAACTTCCCAAGCATGCAAAAAGATAGGCCTATTCAAAACCAGGAGGCTTTTAGAACCCCAAATAGACCAGACCAGAACAGGACATCTGACCGCCACATTATAAACTTCACAGGATCAATGCAGACCAAGGAAAAGATCCTTAAAGCTGTCAAAGAGAAAAGACCAATCACCTATAAAGGGAAACCAATTAGAATCACTTCAGATTTCTCAGCAGAGACAATCAAAGCAAGAAGAGCCTGGATTGATGTATGCCATTCCCTAAAGACAAACAACTATCAACCAAGAATACTGTACCCAGCTAAGGTCTCCTTCATAACCGAAGGTCAAATAAAAATCTTCCATAGTAAGGAAAAACTGAAACAATATATGTGCACCAAACCATCCCTACAAAAGATACTTAAAGATGCCCTACACATAGAAAACCAACAAGACCACAAAAAAGGCCAAGAAACCACACCCAATCGGAGAATCCAAGAACCATAGGAAGAACCCAGTTGTCACAGCTCCCAAAAAGATGGATAAAATGGCAGGAACTCCCGAATACCTCTCAGTCCTATCTCTCAACATTAACGGACTTAACTCTCCAATTAAGCGACATAGACTGTCTAGTTTGATTAAAAAACAAAAGCCTTGTATCTGTTGCCTTCAGAAGTCACACCTTGCCCATAAAAACAAACACATTTTGAAAGAGAAAGGCTGGAACAAAATGTACCAAGCAAATGACCCCCATAAAATGACAAGAGTTACAATCCTAATATCAGATAAAATAGAGAGATCAAATTAAAATTAGTGAGAAGAGGTAAAGAAGCTGGCTACCTACTAATTCAGGGATCTCTCATTCAGGAGGATATTACAATTCTAAATCTCTATTAATCAAACAATGGAGCACCCAAATTTATCCAAGAAATACTACTTTCCTTCAAATCTCACAGAGATCCAAACACATTAATTGTTGGGGACTTTAAAATACCTCAATCTCCACTAGATAGATCAACTCGGCAAAAACTCAACAGGGAAACCACAGATTTAAACAACTCCATAGATCAACAAGATTTAACAGACATTTACTGAATATTTCACCCAGCAGTATTAGAACATATGTTTTTCTCTGCAGCACATGGGACATTTTCAAAAATAGACCATATTTTAGGTCACAAAGCAAAAGTCCAAATTAAGAAACATTGAAGTTATACCTTGTATTCTCTAAGACCACAAAGGAATAAAATTAGAATTCAACCAAAAACCAACAAAGAAAGTCTTGTTAAACATGGAAGCTGAACAACACACTGCTGAATCCCCAGTGGGTCATGGATTAAATTAGAAAGGAAATTAAATTTTCATGATATTAAACACAAACGAACACACAAATTACCATCTCCTCTGGGACACAGAAAAGGCAATTCTCAGAGGAAAGTTGGAGAGATCTGAAACCAACAATTTAATGAGACATCTGAACCTCCTTGAAAAAGAGCAGCAGGAAAACCCCAATCCAGTAGATGGAAAGAAATAATTAAAATTAAACCAGAATTAAATGAATTAGAATCCCAAAAACATATAAAATCAACAAAACAAAGAGTTGATTCTTCAAAAATATTAACAAAATTGACAGACCCGTAGCAAATCTTATGAATCTTATAAATAAGAGATAATGGAAACATCACCACAGAAACAACCAAGATTCAGAACATTATAAGGGAATACTTCTCAAATCTTTATGCAAATAAGGTTGAGAACTTGGCAGAAATGGACCTTTTCCTAGCAAATATCAACATGCAGGAACTAAACCAAGATGAGTTAAACCATCTTAACAGGCCCATATCAAGCATTGAGATAGAAACAGCAATACCGGAACTCCCATCTAAGAAAAGCCCAGGAACAGATGGTTTTACAGCAGAATTCTACAAGGCCTTCAAAGCAGAGCTCCTCCAACACTTCAATGAAATTGAAAGAGAACATTCGCTACCAAACTCATTCTATGAAACCATCATAACCCTCATCCCAAAACCAGGCAAGGACTCATCAAAGAAAGAGAGCTACAGACCCATTTGTTTTATGCAAATCGATGTAAAATTTCTCAACAAAAATTTGGCCAGTCGAGGGGGCTGAGAAGATGGCTCAGGGGTAGAGCACTTGCCTTGCATGCCTGAGGCCGTGGGTTGGATTCCCCAGCACCACATAAGCAAAAAGAAAAAAGCCAGAAGTGGCACTATGACTCAAGTGGTAGAGCGCTAGCCTTGAGCTGAAGAGCTGAGGGACAGCGCCCAGGCCCAGAGTTCAGGCACCATGACAAGACCCAAAAACAAGAAAATTTAGCCAATCGAGTTCAATAATTCATCCAAAACATCAAACACCACAATAAAACAGAGTTCATTTCAGGGATGCAAAGCTGGTTCAACACACGCAAATCAATTAATATAATTCATCATATCAACAAGAGCAAGGATAGATATGAACCACATGGTTATCTCAATAAATGCAGAAAAAGGATTTGACAAGATCCAACTCCCCTTTATGACGAAGGTTCTGGAAAAATTAGGAATCATGGAACATTCCTCAATACAATAAAGGCTGTATAGGACAAACCTACAGCCAGCATTATAATTAATGGTAAAAAACTAAACCCCTTTCCTCTTAACTCAGGAACAAGACAAGGATGTCCACTCTCTCCAATTCTCTTCAATCTAGTATTAGCATGCCTAGCTACAGCAATTAGAAAAGATGCAAACAGCGATGGGAAGGGGAAACAAAGGAAGAGGCTACAATGCTTGATAAGAAATGTACTCATTATCTTGCCCATGTAATTGTAACCCCTCTGTATAGTATTTTCACAATAAAAAAGTACATAGAAACAAATACAATTAAAGAGCAAAAGTTTTCAATAACAACAACAACAAAAGAATCCCACAGACTCCACTCCCAAAAGTAGCAGGGTAAAAATTAATCCTCAAAAATAAATGGCTTTTGTATATGCCAACAGAGAAAAGTGTGGATGCAATAAGGAAAGCAACTCCATTCATAATAGCCCCACAAAAAATAAAATACTTAGGAATTAATTTAACCAAAGAAGTGAAGGGCTTCTATGATGAAAAATTTAAAAACCTGAAAAAGAAATCAAAACAGAGCTTAGAAACTGGAAAACCTCCCATGCTCCTGGATTGGAAGAATCAACATCATGAAAACGGCAATACTTCTCAAGGCTATCTACAAATTCAATGCCATACCTATCACAATATTCCAACCACATTCTTCAAGGAATTAGAAAAGGCAATCCAAAAATTCATATGGAACAATAAAAGATCTCGAATAGCAAAAACAATCCTTAACAGAAAGAACAGTGCTTGAGGAATATCAGTGCCAAATTTCAAACTCTACTAAAAAGCCTTAGTAATCAAGACGGCTTGGTACTGGCACAAGAACAGACCTCAGGACCAATGGAATAGAATTAACAACCCAGAAATGAACCCACAAATCTATAGGGACTTAATCTACGATAAGGGAGCTAAAAAAAATTGAATGGAAGAAAGACAGCCTCTTCAGTAAATGGTGTTGGCAAAATTGGTTAACTATTTGTAGAAAACTAAAGCTAGATCCTTATATATCACCCTGCACCAGAATCAACTCCAGAATCAAATTGATCAAAGACCTCAGAGTCAAAGCAGACACTCTGAAAACATTATAGGATGGAATAGGAGAAACCTTAGGTCTCCTTGGCACAGGCCGAAATTTTCTTACTAGAGACCAAGAAACACAACAAATCAAAGAATGTTTGGACAAATGGGATTACAAGAAATTGCAGAGCTTCTGCATGGCAAAGGACATAGCTAGCATGATCAACAGAAAGCCCACGGATTGGGAGAAGATCTTCACTAGCCATACTACAGACAAGGGTCTCATATTTAAAATATTACTTGAACAACAACAAATCTTCAAAGAAACAACTGCCCAATAAATAAGTGGGCTAAAGACTTAAAGAGAAACTTCTCTGAAAGGAAGGAAGGATGTCCAATAGATACATGAAGAAATGCTCAACCACCCTAGCCATAAAAGAAATGCAAATCAAAACATTGAGAAACCACCTCAATCCAGTTAGAATGACTAAAATAAAGAAACTCTAATAACAACAGATGCTCGAGGGGATGTGGACAGAAGGGAACTTTACTGCATTGTTGGTGGGAGTGTATACTTGTTCAACCACTTTGGAAAATAGTAGGGAGATTCCTCAAAAGACTCCACATAGAGCTCCAATATTACCCAGCAATCTCATTTTGGGGCATTTAACCAAATGATCACAAACAAGACCATACTAAAGCTGCCTGCACAACTATGTTTATTGCAGCATTATTTACCATAGGTAAGATATGGTACTAACCCCAATGCCCTTCAGTAGATGAATGTAGATCAAGGAAATGTCCAATATATACACAATGGAATTCTATGCCTCCATCAGAAAGAATGACATTGCCCCATTTGTTAGGAAATGGAAAGACTTGGAAAAAATTATATTAAGTGAAGTAAGCCAGGCCCAAAGGAACATAGGTCCCATGGTTTCCATTATTCGCAATAACTAGTATGTGTCTGAATCAAGCAGAAAAGGTCAGATAAGGTGATGTTAGGAAAATGATCCCTAAGATATGTATTTTAAATATTTTTTTTGTTTCATGCATTTGTTTCTAACGCAATTATAAGATTATTTCTTTGTTGCTTTGTATGTTCCTCCCCCACAGTATAACCCATGCTTTCACTGTATTTGATGTCCGTATAATTTGTGGAGGGGAAGTGGAAAAACAAGTCGTTTAAATAAGGATACAGGTGGACCTGTTGCAACAATGAGAAGTACAAGTTGTCATGTCAAAAACAAAGTTTACAACTTGGTGGGGGAGGATTGAGTGGGAGAGGAGGGAGGATGGGAAGGGATGGGAAGGGTAAACAAAGGAGGAGGCTACAATGCTCGATAAGAAATGTACTCACTGTCTTGTCCATGTAACTGTAACCCCTCTGTATAGTATTTTCACAATAAAAAAAAGAAATGGGTCTATAGTTCTCTTTCTTTGATGAGTCCCTGCCAGGTTTTGGGATGAGGGTTATGATGGCTTCATAGAATATGTTCGGTAATGAACTTTCTCTTTCAATTTCATTGAAGAATTGGAGGAGTATTGGTGTGAGCTGTGCTTTGAAGGCCTTGTAGAATTCTGCTGTAAAACCATCTGGTCCTGGACTTTTCTTAGCTGGGAGGTCTGTTATTGCTGTTTCTATTTCAATGCTTGATATGGGCCTGTTAAGATGGTTTAATTCATCTTGGTTTAGTTTTGGCATGTCAATATTTGCTAGGAAAAGGTCCATTTCTGCCAAGTTCTCAAACTTATTAGCAAAAAGTTTTGAGAAGTATTCCCTTAAAATGTTGTGAATCTTGTTGTTTCTGTGGTGATGTTTCCATTCTCATCTCTGAGTTTGTTTATTTGGGTGTGTTCTCTTCTTTTTCTGATAAGATGTGCTAGGGGCCTATCAATATTTTTAATTTTTTTGAAGAACCAACTCTTTGTTTTGTTGATTCTTTCTATAGTTTTTTTTTTTTGGATTCTAATTCATTTAATTATGATTTAATTTTAATTATTTTTTTTCCATCTACTGGATTGGGGTTTATCTTGCTGCTCTTTTTCAAGGAAGTTCAGATGTCTCATTAAATTGTTGGTTTCAGATCTCTCCAATTTGTTGATGTAGGAACTCAGGGCTATAAACTTGCCTCTGAGTACTGCCTTTGCTGTGTCCCAGAGGAGATGGTAATTTGTGTGCTCATTTTTGTTGACTAGCATGAACATTTGAATTTACTTTCTAATCTCTTCCTTGACCCACTCGTGATTCATCAGTGTGTTGTTCAGCCTCCATGTGTTACCAGACTTTCTTTGGTGGCTTTTGGTGTTGAGTTCTAATTTTATTCCCCTGTGGTATTAAAGAATGAAAGATATAACTTCAATGTTTCTGAATTTTGACAAGTTTGCTTTGTGGCCTAAAATGTGACCTATTTTAAAAAATGTTCCATATGCTGCTGAGATAAACGTGTATTCTGATGATGTTGGGTGAAATATTCGGTAGATGTCTGTTAAATCTACTTGATCTATGCAGTTGTTTAGATCTGAGGTTTCTCTGTGGAGTTTTTGCCGAGGTGATCTATCTAGTGGGGAGAGTGGTGTGTTAAAATCCCCAACAATTAATGTCTTTGGGTCTATGTGGGATTTGAGGGAAAGTAGTGTTTCTTGGATAAATTTGGGTGCCCTGTTGTTTTGCGAATAGATATTTAGAATTGTAATATCCTCCTGAAGGAGAGATCCATTAATTAGTATGTAACAACCTTCGTTATCTCTTCTCACAAATATTAATCGGAAGTCTATTTTATCTGATATTAGGATTTCAACTCCCGCCTGTTTATGGGGGCCGTTTGCTTGGTAGATTTTTTTTCAGCCTTTAACATTGAAAATGTGTTTGTTTTTATGGGCAATATGTGACTCCTGAAGGCAGTATATAGAAGGGTCTTGTTTTTTAATCCAACTAGACAGACTATGTCGCATAATTGGAGAGTTAAATCTGTTAATGTTAAGAGATAGGACTGAGAGGTATTTGGGAGTTCCTGCCATGTTATCCACCTTCTGGGGAGCTGCGAAAGCTGGGTTCTTCCTATGGTTCTTTGATTCTCAGTTTGGGTGCAGTTTCTTTTCCTTTATTTTGGTCTTGTTTTTCTATGTGTAGGATATCTCTAAGAAGCTTTTGTAGGGCTGGTTTGGTGGAGATATATTGTTTCAATTTTTCTTTCCTATGGAAGGTTTTTATTTGGCCTTCAGTTATGAAGGAGAGTTTAGCTTGATACAGTATTCTTGGTTGATAGTGGTTTGTTTTTAGGGCATGGCATACATCACTCCAGGCTCTTCTTGCTTTGATTGTCTCTGCTGAGAAATCTGAGGTGATTCTAATTGGTTTCCCTTTATAGGTCATTAATGTTTTTCCCTTGACAGCTTTAAGGATCTTTTCCTTGGTCTAAATTGATCCTGTGCAGATTATAATGTGATGGTGGGATGTCCTAATCTGGTCTGGTATATCTGGGGTTCTAATGGTTCTTGTATCTGAATAGGCCTATCTTTTTGCATGTTTGGGAAGTTCTCTGCTAGGATCCTGTTCAACAAATTTCCTAGTCCATTAACTTCTGTTTCTAGGTGCTCCTCTACACCCATTATCCTTAGATTAGGCCTTCTGATCGTGTCTTCCAAGTTTTGGATATATCTCTCACATTTCTTGGACTTGTCTTGGATCGTTGTATGTTCTTTCTCTATAATATGTAAGGCTGTCTTCAATCCTCGAGATTCGATCTTCTGCATGGTCTAACCTGCTGTCAAGACTTTCTACTTTGTTTTTTATTTCTTTTCCTTCTAGTTGGTAGCATTGGTGGCTTCAAATTCTTTGTTGAAGCTTTGTTTTAGATCTTGTATGAACTTCTTTACTTCCTTAATTTGGTGTTCAGTGTTTATTCTCAAATCACTTAGTTGATTGGTTATGGTTTCCTTGGACTCCCATTCCTTCTGTTGGGTTCCATTCAGCATTGCCTTTGCGGTCTCCCTGACTTCCTTCAGCTCTTTGGTAATGGATTCCATGAATGCCTTTAGTGATCTTTGTGTATTCTCATCCTGCTCTCTCAATTCCTGTATTACTCTTTGCTTAACTTCCTCCCGTTCATGCCATTCCTGTAGTTCTCTTTGAGTGTTCTCAGCCATTCCTGCCTTTCTCTTTGAGTATTCTCAAGCTGCTCACGCAAATCCTGTATCAGTTTTTGAGTAGTTTCCTCAGGCTTATGATATTCCTGTATAAACCTTTGTATTGCCTCCTCTCTCCCTATCACGCTCATATAGAGTCCTTTTTATGTTTTCAGTCTTTTCATTTATGATGTTTGCCAGCAGTGTTTGTAGAGCTATTTGGGAACTCTCCTCTGGATTATTCATTATCTCTTCTGTTCCCTGATTATCATGAGTGGGAGTTGAGATACCCGGACTTTCATTTTTCTTGTGTTTTTTCCGCTCACTCTGCTCATTTGGGATGAAATTTTCACCAGTTTTATGCTAGAACAATATCTTAAGGCAAGCATCAACCAAAGTGTGTATTTGCACAGTCAATAGTCTGCAGATACAATCTAGTTCAACAGATACCTCTATTCAACATCAAACAACTATATATTAATGGGCTATGAACCCCAAAGAAGAATTTGGTAAACCAGAAATTATTCAGTTTAGGAAAAGATGTGGGTAAAAAATAGAAATAGAGTGATGTGGGAAGATACAGGGAGTGTTAACTAAATCCTAATCTCAAAGCAGGAAATAGGTTGGATAGGATGAAAGTAGAGAGAGAGAAAAAGAAGAAGAAAGAGAAAGGGAAAAAAGAGACCAGAAAAAATGGAAAAGTAAAAATTTGAAATATTATAGAGAATTTAAAACAAACTATTCAGAGAAGAACATGAATATAATGACACAAGGGGAGGGATATAAAGGAGATGTGAAAAACTTGAAAATAAAAATACTTAAAATATTTTATAGGTATAAAAGGGTAGTACTGCTATTAAGGAATTTAAGTCTAAGAGGTTTGGAATTGAGTAATAAATTTGTGGATTAAGTGTGAACACAATGGGGGATAAGGTCTAATAATCAACTAAGGGTTTATCTGAGGATGTGCAGAACAGCAATTAAGTCACATAAAGAAGAACGAAAGAGAAGAAAAGGTGAAAAGGATAAGAAAGAAAGAAAAAAGATCAGAAGTTCAGTAGAGCTAAACAAAAACAAAATTAAAAAAAACAAGGGAAAAAAAGAAAGAAAAACGCACACACACTTATACCCCTAAAATAAAATTCTTAGAGGAAAAAAAATACGAGAACACAATTTTTTTTCAAAAAAGGTAAAAATTAATGATTAAAAAAGTTTTTAGAAAAAAATTTTTTTATAAAAGGTACAACAACAACAAAAAAAGTTGTTTGATTTTTTGGGGGGAGGGGTGGGAAAAATCCTGTATGTCCCTTGTGTCCATAACCAGCCTCTTGTTGGAGTCTCTGGTCTGCTTGTGTTCCTGTGGCTTGGTTGTTTCCTTAAGTCAGTTTCTTTGAACAGGCAGAAAAATGCTCTGCTTTCTCCAATGTATTGCGATCCTCCTCCCAGGTTAGTTCAGTGGGAGGAAGATCTGCTTTGAGTACCCACAAAAGAGGGAGATGGCTTTTTCCTCGAGTTTGGAGATGCTGTGATGAGGCTAGGTTCTGGGTAGAGTTGAGGCCTTTCAGCAAACAGTAGCTTTTCTCTGGGGCTGGTTTGTGAGAAACTCACAGAGTCCAGCCTAGAGCTACTCTCAGGGTTTATGTTTACTGAATTTCAATTGATTGTCGAGGATGCTAAAGGGAGGGGCAGCCTCTGGCTCTGATTACCGGGTGAAGAAAGCCACTCCTGGGGCTGGTGCCTGAGCTGGGTGACTTTTCCCTGGGTGTAGCTGAAACTGGCAGGTCAGGTGAGGCTCTTGTGACCTGCTAGATGACTCTAGATTTCTTCCAAGGCCTGAGTTGGAACTAGCAGCTCCTCCGAGCTTTGTCGGTATCCAAGATGGAGATCTCCATTACTGGGGGGGAGGGGTGGCCTTCCTTCCTTTGTCTCCTGAGCAGAGTGAGGACGTCATGCTTCTACTCATGCCGAGTCCTGGTTCCTGGGTCGTCTCTGGTCTGCGAAGTGCATGATGAAGATTTCTGCTTCTTGTCGGTTCTTGCTGGTGTTGAGTAGAATCCGCTCACCCGCCGTGTCTGGTTCCTTCTTTCTGGACTCTCTGTGAATCAGGTATAGTGCCTGCAGTTGCTGCCCCCACCTCTGCCACCACCCGCTGCGGCTGCTGGCAATTGCTCAGGGCTGTCTCCTTGCCTGTATTTTCTCTCTCTGACCTAACTCTCTGTCCTGTGAAGGCACACTGTTCACTGGAACTCTAAAACTGCTTTCTATGCGAGAGCTTGTTTAGCCTCCAGCTTTTCCTCCACCATCTTCCCTGAACTGCCTGGAATTTATTTTCATGTCTTCATTCAATCTGTTCTGTATTGTAGTGACCTATATCAGCTCTGTAAAATCACTTTAGGTAGCAAAAATATTAACACAATGTATATCAAAAAGTTTTGGCCTCACTCAACTGCTAAAAGCAGTATGCTCAGCTAGGGCTTCTAAGAACACTGTTTTCTTACCTTTTCCATTTGCTCAATTCTTTTCTTTGTTGTTGTTGTTGTTGCATTTTTAGGGGCAGGGGGTCCAGTCGTGGGGCCTGAACTCTGGACCTGGGTTCTGTCCCTCAGCTCTTCAGCTCAAGACTAGTGCTCTACCACTTGAACCACAGCACAACATCTGGCTTATTTTTCTTTTTGCTTATGCGGTGCTGGGGAATCAAACCCAGGGCCTCATGCATGCAAGGCAAGGGCTCTACCACTGAGCCACCTTCCCAGCCCTGCTCAATTCTTTTCTGAACCCAAAACTTTTTTTGCTTATGTAATAAGAGAAATCTTCACTATCTCATGTGAATAAGGATATTATTTTTTGTGAGCCACTTAGAAATGTGAAATAATTGGTTTGAAGTATCCAATCAGATTTTTTTTCTGTGTTTCACTGCTTCACGTGCAAAGACATTGTGGAAAGTGTTACAAACAGAAAAGTGTAAACCCAATACCTTCTTTCATTGTGGAGGGCAATTTCTTCCTAAATATTTGGCCCAAATTATGTTTTTCAGAGAATTAATGTGTGGTAATTAAAGGTTAATTCACATATTTTTATGTCTTATTTTTTTTTTAAGAACTTTGAATTCAAATTCCACTAAAACCTTGTCTCACACAGTGAGAGTATATTTCCTGTGTTAGGACAATTCTCAAGGGAACCTTCATTATTTACAGCAGGGTTTCTGAGGTTTGTTTGTTTAGTCTGAAAAAGAGCCATCTTCACCCACATTGCACCCTCTCTACTAAGTCTCCATGGATTTCTTTGCATGAAAGCCTATTCTCCCAGGCAATTTTAAATTTTCTTAATTGGCTGGGTTGTTAAGAATTATGAACGATTAAAATTTACCTGTCATAACTTTAAAACTCCTTTGAAATTCCTTTATCAGAACTGCAAATTCACCTATCCTGATTCTACCTTAACCATCAAAAAGTTAACATGTTGTTCTCATGATATAGTGTTCATGCAACTATTATTTTCTATTCACTTTGTTATGCGTATATATGACCATATAAGCATATGCTGAGCAAAATGAACTCCAAGATATGGAAACAGATTTTTTCATTTGTGGTTGTTGTTTTTGATGTACTATGTGATTTCTGTTTTCATTGAGTTTTCCCATATAGTTTATCCCTGCTATATTTGATTTTGTAGTCTGTATACATTTACCTTAATTAGGGAAGGGAAGAGGAACAACAAAATGGTGAGACAAAGGACAAGGGGAAAACCAATGTAATAGCAATACTCACACGACAATATGTTGGAAATGTACATTACAACTTGTGAGAGGTGAAGGGGTAAAGGAAAACTGTGAGAAAAATGAGGGAGGAGTAACAAGTTTGAAAAGTTATGTATTCACTACCTTACAATTACTGTAACCCCACTGTACATCACTTTGATAATAAAATTTTAAAAATAAGCTGCATAAAATATAATTTCACTGTCTTGGTATAATAAATATTATTATTTATGTAGGAACTTCTTAAAAACCAATACTATTTGGCATCTAATTTGAATTAATTACCCCTTCTTTATCAGAGGGCCATCAACTTGAATGTAACCCAACTAAACAAAATTTTCACAATATACTTCCCAATATTTTGAAAAAAGAATAAATTTAGTACTTTCTCATACTAAAACTGAAAACAGCTTAATTCTATGGAAACCCATAACTTTAAAAAGTAAATAAGTTGTTAAGAAGACAGAATATATGTGTTCTTCAAAATTCCTACGACTAATAACTTCTCATTTTTAAATTCTCAACTTCCATACCTGAGAGATTCAAAACAGTACCTGTTTGCATGTATGAAATTCTGCAATAGATGCAGTTTCCAATGGGGTGTTACAGATTGAGAAACCAACAGAAAAATAGCCACATTCCGGTAGAGGATACAACTATGAAGCATTTGTAATAATTAATTCTTCAAGAGTAAGCAATTGTTTATCACAGTAAGCTATTATTTCTATGACCATCAATCCCAAGATTTATACCATAATGTCATTCTACCCCAACAGTTTCCAACTTGTAAGCTGCACCTTAAAATTCCTTCATTCACATCATGAATAGCTTATTTCTATTGTGAAAAAATACTACACCTCTGCTAATGCGATGCCCTCCTTGTTATGGAAAGAACAACACAATAAAATGAGCTGCATCATTTTTCCCTAGTGGTATTCTTGAGATCAGAACACTTGCAAATATTATTTATATTTATACTTTCTTAAACTATCATAGATATTCAGGATGCTAAGATAAGAAAATTATGGTTAAAGCCCACCCAGGCAGGAACGTTTCTTGGAATCTTATCTCCAATAAACTTCTCAGAAAAAGCCAGACACAAGTGCCACTGAGGTTGATGTGGTAGGGCATGAGCCTTGAGCATAACCAGGCTCAGAGAGTGTCCAAGCCCAGAGTTCAAGCTCTAGGACAAACCAATGAAACAAAAACAAAAATGAAAACAAACCCCAAACCTAGCATTTTTCTCAATGTATACAGAGGCACGTAACTAAGGAAATTACTTCCTGTGTTACATATATGTAGAAGAAAGAAGATGTCACACAATTACTCTCTTCATACCATATTATACCAAACCCTCAATAATTGCAGTTTTTCTAAATTTATAAATTAATATCATCCATTTGCTGGCAACTCTGTCTAAATTATTCACATTATCATATTATACATGAATGTTCGAATTATCTGTTAACTAAGTTCTAATTATAACTCTCTTGAAAGTATATTCTAAGAAAATAAAATGTCAGAATCATTTGTGAATGTCAATTAAACCTTCTCTTTAAAAAGAATTTTGTAGTATCCTATAGAATATCAAATTACAAACAAAATCAAAATATGTATTTTAAATCTAAATTATAATTTAGCAAGGTCTACAAAGTCCTACATTAGATGAACTTTGCTATTTCTCCAGGCTTAAGCTTTTGTAATCCTTCATCATTTCTTTGGAATCCAACATAATGATGCTTACTTATTTATGCAAATTTTTGGATGGGAATCATGAACCATTTTGCATCTAGGAATGTTCTGTAATGAAGAGAGCATTTAAAACACAACTGAAGACTATAAATGAGTTGCACTTCAATAGGAAACTTGACTTCTTGAAACATAATGACGAAATTAGCTCAAAATTGAACTGTGTATTCCTTTCTTGTTGTTTGGCTTGCTTTATTGAGACAAAATTATACTACCTGGTCTATGGAAGGTATGCCTATGTAACTCCACTCTCTAATCTCCTGTCTTAGTCTAAGTGCTAGAATTCCAGACGTGTATCACATTGCCCTGTCATAGTTTGTTGGTTTATTTAATCTAGAAACAGACTAGCAAATCTGAACTTCTTTTATAATCTTATCCACTAGACTGCTCAGAATGTTTATATACTATTTTCAAAGATGTTCTAACATTTGACACAGGATATGAAAATTTTCAGATGCACCTGCAGGGGTCTCTGATTCCTTCTTCCATGGATCTCATCCCATTAATAATGAATACTTGACTCTCTTACTATCTCTGGTCCCTACCTTTGTAATAGTTTCAACTTTCTTGAACAAAGTTCACTGGAGGGCTTTCTAATATTAAAAATTATCACTTGATTCTAGTCTTACTCACGACATATTTTCCATTGTTTTCTAACTTTTCTACATATTCTGAGAATTTTCTCATTTGTGTATTCATGTGTGCACATAAAAGTGCCTCTGTGTGTATGTGCATGTTTATATCTATGTACGCAAAAGCCTCAAGCTCTTATTCAGTAATCTTGCTCATGATTGGTATTCCACCTTTTGGCTGGTTAATTATAGATAGTGTCTCAAAGCCTGGTCTGCCCAGGCTGGATGCAAACTGAACTTCCCAGACTGCTTTACATTCTTAGGTATTATCTTTCCGGGAGTATCAACTTTTAAACTAGAAACATTTTTGCAAGTATAGAGACTAAGCTGTAATCCATATTTTTAACTCAAGAATTCATATAAAGATAGATGAACGTACACATT
This sequence comes from Dipodomys spectabilis, assembly GCF_019054845.1. Taxonomy (NCBI): domain Eukaryota; kingdom Metazoa; phylum Chordata; class Mammalia; order Rodentia; family Heteromyidae; genus Dipodomys; species Dipodomys spectabilis. The sequence goes on from NW_024870788.1 coordinate 92,367, forward strand.
ATATATCCTGAGTGTACACTGTTAGAAATGTGATCACAAGCTGAGTGATGATAAGATCTGAGGATTGGTGATTAAAGCCAACCTGGGTAGGAAAATCCTGGAGACTCTTTTCTCAAGTAACTACTAGAAAACTGGAAGTGGCACTGTAGCTCAAGTGGTAGAGCATTAGCCTTGAGTTGAGTATCAGAGGGACAGCGCCCAGTCCCAGAGTTCAAGCGCCACGAAAAACAACACAAAAAAAGAATATAAGAAAAGGAAAGAAAAGAAATGTGATCTTAGGTTCATTGCTAATATTATCCCTGTTCTCTCAAGATGGACTCTTTTTCCAGTTATGTCCATACTCTTATATCTGACTTACATTGGAAACAGAATCATTCTTCCATTCTACTTTTTACCAATTTACGTGATTAGCAAGCATGATTTAGAAAGAGAGTGACCTCATGCTTCATATTCCACTTAGGAGTAATGTTTTCTCTATATCACTCCCATAAATCTACATACTGGACTTGGCTTTATTGTTTCAATTTTGCCTTATTTGTAGAGTCTCCTATATTGTATTGAACCCTTATACTTAAACACAGAATTTCTCTTTCTATTATTGCTATTGTTTCTCTTACTGTTAAATCATATACACTTGGGAAATTAATGCACAGCACATACATTCAGAAAAAATGACCTGAGAACCTTCTTCCCATTTAAAATTCACCTTAATTTACAGAGGACTAAAGAAGTTTGAACTCAATGTACTCATGGATAATGTATTCATAAGTAACATAAATTTAATATTTTCTGTTTACTAAGTTGTCTCTGAAACACGTGTTACCTCATGTTCAAAGGTGTCCTTGTGCTATTTCAATGAAGCCAGAAAACATTCATTTTATCTGGAGCAGCACCATAGATTGTTACTGGAAGTAAGTGGAAGTTACTGATACTGGATGTGGAAACTGATCCCAGGAGAGGAATTGAACATAAAGGAATGACAAAGTTCAAGTTAACTTGTGCTTTCCTTATACTGTACAAGAAAAGAATACAAGGCTTGAAGGAAACTGTGTCCCTGACTTTTTTGAGTGTTCTTTACTCATATAAAACTTGTCTGTAAACTTCTAGTTGAAAGTATTTAAAAAGGAAACAATGTGCCATTTGAAGGCCAGCATAGAACTAAAGGTAATAACTTTGTGTTAAAAGTGTTCTACTGCAAAGAAACAAAGATATGGAGGTTTTAAAGCGTCTTATGGATGCATGTTTCACTCCTGAAATGATTCTCTTGTTGCAGGAGTCAGTTATCAATTCCTTTAGTCTGGTCCTGAGTTTTCCATAGCAATAAGTATTACAAAACAGGAGGATCCATTGAGTATGATCAGCAAAATCAGCCTCTTCTCAGACCAGTACTCCTGTAAGGAGGGTCCCAAAGAAATACCTGGATTTTGTTTTGTTTGCTTGTTTAGTTGGTGCTGGTTCTGGGGCTTGAACTCAGAGGCTGGACCCTGCCCCTGTACAATTGTCTTTCCTGCCACCTGCCAACAAAGCTAGTACTCTACTGCTTTAGCCAAAACTCCACTTATTTGGTGTTTAATTATGGATAAAAGTTTGAAAGAGTCTCCTTCTTCCTGGGTTGGCTTTGAACTAAGACAGTAAGAAAGTCAAGTGACATCAACTCTATGGACTTCTCTTTTGAACCAAGAAATATTAGATGAAGTTTATTATAAAGATAATATTTGACAATTTTAAAAGAAGAGATTATGTCCAGCAAATAAGCCATAACTTAAATAACTCAGCGAAAGTAGGTGCACTGAATCATTTTGGAATAATTTTCTCTGTTTGGGAGGATTACTATTGACTTCATCAATACTTTGGGGGAAAGTTAAAGTCTTTTTTTTTTTTTTAATTCTAGCTGATTTTTTAATGAGTCATGAGCACATTAAGATATTTCTTTTTTTTTAATTTAATTTAATTTTATTTGTGAACATACTGTTCAGAGGAGTTACAGTTACATGGGCAGGATAATGCGTACATTTCTTACCAAGCATTGCAGCCTCCTCCTTTGTTTACCCTTCACATCCCTTCCCAGCCTCCCCCCTCCCCCCCTAATCCCAATCCTTCTCCTTCCCCCCCTTCCCCCCCTTCCCCCCCCCCGCACTAACATTGTAAAGCTCGTTTTGGACCTGACAACTTGTACTTCTCTCCCCTGTGACCCAGCAATCCCACTTTTGGGCATTTACCCTAATGTTTACAAAAAAGACCACACTAAAGCTACCAGTACAACTAAGTTAAAGTCTTATTTGCACTTTTTGTTGGTTGTGGGACTTGAACTTGGATCCTGGACGCTGTCCTCAGCTCTTCAGCTCAAGTTGAGCACTCTACCACTTTAGCTACAGCACCACTTCTGGGTTTCTGGTGGTTAATTGAAGGTAAGGGTCTGATGTACTTTCCTTAACAGGTTGGCTTGAACCACAATCTTCTGGTCTCAACCTCCTAAGTAGCAAGGATTACAGGCATGAGCCACCAGCACCCAGCTCATATTTGCATTTAGTGCAGTAAATGACACTAAGTAGACAAAGAATGGAAATCTGAATCAAATGATGTGACATTGCAGCTTTTCAGAATAATTGAGGTAGCAATAAATATGTCCTCCTTTTCCATTTTGTTACATTAATGACTCATGAGCTATGGGACCCTTACATTAGCATCCTCTTCCATCTGTGTAGGTGTATTTAGTATCAGGAAGTGTTCATAGAGAAATAGAGAAAGACTGAGATTTTTAGAGAGGAAGGGAAATCAGGTATGAAAGAACAGCATAGAAGGAGATACATTTATCACACAGAGATTAAGAACTAGCCTAAGAGATTTAGAATGCTAAAGACAATGAAGAATAAGCCTAATTGATAACTAGTTCTTCAATAACCAAAAATGGTTCCCTGGAATGGTTTCTGCTATACCTTAGTTACTATCATTAATTCCTTCCATCTGGAGTTACTCTTTCTCTTCTGTCACAACTGTTAATCAGCCTTTGCCATAACTGGCCAAAAAGTTTTCCAAATCTCACTTAGACTACCCTTCTCATTGTGATTAGCAGTGACCACTCAAAAGTCTGGAATCCTTGAATTTCCAGAATTAATCTTCACCTGACATCTAAGCACATTCCTGGTATTAATTTCCGTTACCTAATGAACAAAACTTTTTTTTATAACACAGTATCCTAATATAGGTAAAATACATGAATTAGCGACTATTGTCAGGTATCAGTATGGAAAGAGCAATTATATATTCCAAGTATGGGCTCTTTATTTTGCATTTATTAACTAAATGTTTGTTGTTGTTTTTGTTTTGCCAGGCCTGGAGCTTAAACTCAGGGATAGGGAATTATTCCTCAGGTTGTTTTTTCTCTCAAGGCTAACACTACCACTTGAGGCACAGAATCACTTCCAGTGTTTCTTTTTCTGTTTATGTGGTACTGAGGAATTTAACCCAGGGTTTCATGCATGCTAGGCAATCAGTGTACCATGAAGCCACATTCCCAGAGCCCTAAATAACTTTCTTAAGATGGTATTACATTTTCATTCCATAAATTTGTATCATAATTTTGGCCAGAAATTTTTGCCAGAAAAGGACGTAGAACACAATACTAAGTCCAATAAGGCTAGATGGAAAATGAATAACCTTATGGTCTAGCCAGGGCACAGAGGGGCTTACCTCATGAAGCTGGTACAACAGACTGAGCGAGAGAGCTCCTAACCCACAGCCCACCTCCAGAATGAGAAGGCCAACTTGGTTCCAGCCACATGGGGACGCTGGACCACCTCTTCCAGCACCCATTCAATAAGTTCCTCTGTGTGTGTGTGTGTGTGTGTGAGAGAGAGAGAGAGAGAGAGAGAAAGAGAGAGAGAGAAATACAGAAACAAAGACAGAAGCAGAGACAGAGAAAGAGAAAGAGAGAGAGAGAGAAGGTCAGAATTACACTTAAGCCAGGTGCTGATGGGTCAGGACTATAACCTTAACTACACAGGAGGCTGAGATATGAGGATCATGGTTCATAGCCAGCGCAGACAGGAACATCTGTGAAACTCTTATTTCCAAAGAACCACCAGAAAACCAGAAGTGGTGTTGTAACTCAAGTGGTAAAATGCTAGCCTTGAGCTGAGGAGCTCTGGGACAGCGCCCAGGCCCAGAGTTCAAGCCCCACGACTGACAAGAAGTGGACTTCGCACCACAAGAAGTGGACTGAATAGCACCCACTGTCCTAGGGAGCATGGCAGAGAAGTTAGGCTGAGCTTCCTGTTAGCAGGATGTCATGAGTAGGTCACCTGGATTCTCCATGCCTCGTTTTCGCCAGCGGCAAAACTGAATACAGTAAAGGATCCCCTTCCTCAGGTGGGTAGGGTAATGAAGAAAGACAGCCATGTTTTGTTTTATAATCACACGCCTGTTGCACGATCTGAGCCCTTTCCAGGTAACTTTCTGTCATATGCTCACAGAATTGCTGAGAACCGTATCTGACAGAAGCTCCCTCTGTGCCTGGCCCTGCTCCAGAGATTCCTCTATATTAATCCCTTGTTTCCTGACAACTGTCCCGTGAGGAGATTGAGGGCCTATGTTCGAGGCCCAACCCAGAGCTTCACCTGTGGTCATGAATTGGCTGCCGTGGACTGAGTTAGGGACAATCCATATAAACCAATGACTGAGCATGGCTCCACATGTCTACCATCCCAACTACAGAGGACCAGGCCTGGTGGTGCATGCCTGCCACAGATAGGAGGACCTCCATCCAGCCCAGCCTGAGCACATATTAAGTCTCCATCTCGGAAATGCCCAAGACAGAAAAGCTTGGCTCTCATGGTAGAAGACCTGACTGGCAAGCCTAAGGCCTTGAGGTCAAACTCTAATATACCAAAAAGAACCAAAGGCCCAGTGCCAGAGGCTCATGCCTATAATCCTACTAATCAGGAGGCTTAGATCTGAAGATCACAGCTGAAGACTTAAAATAGGGTTGGCCTCTCCCATCAGACATCCTGATGAGAAGACCTAGAGTCTGACCTACACTGTTGCTCTCCATACTAGCAGGGCTCATATCCTTACTAAGTGCTGGCCATGATCTTTGTCCCCTTGGCAAGCCACCAACCAGGCCCAAGGGAGTACACAACTCCAGGCCACAGAGATCCCTTGTTCTTGTAATTAAACAGTGCTGAGTCCCCTTCAAGCATCTCACCCTTCCAGGCACCCAGAACTCAGCTGCAAAGCCCATGCACTCCCCAAAAATAGCAGGTAGAAGTTACCAAAGCATCCAGCCTCCTTGTTACAACCCACTTCTACATACATACACACACACACACACACACACACACACACACACACACACACACACACATCCAGACCGGTGACAGAAGACTCGTCCATGCAGCACCTGCAATTTACCAAGTGATCACTCACCTGAGCACAGTCAGTCTATACAAGGAGAAAGATGATCTCTCTCTGTCTCTCTGTGTCATTCTCTCTGTGTCTCTCTGTCTCTCTGTCTCTCCTCTCTGTGTCTCTCTGTGTCTCTCTGTCTCTGTGTCTCTGTCTCTGGGTCTCTGTTTTTTTTCTCTCTGTCACACACACACACACACACACACACTCAGAGCAGTGCCTCTCCTGAGTTTGTTAGAGACCAGATGGACCAGGAGTACCAGCAGAACCTGGCAGAGCTGGGAAATGTGATCACTCCATAAGAACTGTTGCCAGCTGGAGGAGGAGAGGACAGGCTGGGTGTATGTGTGGGGGGAGGATGCTGCTCCCAGATATTCACCTTTTGCTATGACCCCCAGCAACCTTACCTCCCTACTGAGCTTTTCTGGGACCCTCTTCAGGTGAAAGGGTGACTGAGCACAGAAGACAAGGGCTCACACAGCAAGCGGGGCCTATCTTCTGCATTCAACACCCCGACCCCCAGAAAATAGGAAAAGACTCCAGAAGGCAGGTGTGGACATGCTTCTCCCCAACTCAGACTAAAGCCACCAGGTTCCCACCAGGGAGAGAAAGGGTGGAGATGTGCTGCTGTGTGGCTCCCACAGCTCCAGGCCAGGAGCTCTGTAGTGCCCACTCCTCATTCAACCCTGTATCTCCCTGTTTCCTGGGACACTGGCCACTATGGATGGGGGTTGGATTGTCGGGCCAACACACACCTTCACCCCTGGGATGCATTTGTGGCAGAGTCCTGGCTGGACTGTTGGGCATGGGGGAGGCGCAGGTCTAGGTCTGTGGGGGGAGGGGAATGGGGTCACAGGGTGAGGTCCTGTGAGGCAGCCACTCACATGTGCTGCTAGGAGAAGCTGTTGGTGGCTGCTCCAGGTTGGGCGAGCAATGATGGCAGAGCCTTGGTGGACACTCAGGCCTGGAGCAGAGAACAGGGGGGCCAGGACCAGGTCAGGGCTGCAAACCGGGTGGTGATGCACCATTACTTGAGGACTCCAAGAGGCACCTCATGTCCGAACCAGCAGCACCAGGTTTGAAACGCTGCTCCAGAGGGAAAGAGGGTAGGGGGCTGGGGCCCAGCCAGGCATGTGGTGGGGCTGAGCAAGGCCTCTCCTCCTAGGCCTCGAGTCTCTTGCTCACCACTCAGCCACCTCTACCTTCCTCAACTCTTGCTAGTGGTGTCAACCAACAGAGAGTATCCAGGTGCTACCAGGCAACATGGAATGTGGGCGTGCCCACCATTCTGGTATCCCATTGGTCAAAAAGAACCATGACGGAATAGGGGTGTGGCCGGAATCCTGTGATGCAGGCAAATGGATGGAGTCAAGATGACAACAGCTCCTTTCCCAGGAAACTCTGTCCAATCCAGTTGGGGAAAGGATGATGATCTGCTTTAGCCAGATGGCTGCACAGATTGTTGGGTATGTCTGTATGTTGCCAGTCCCGGTCCTTGAACTCAGGATCTGGACACAGTCCATGAGCTGCTTTTGCTCAAGGCTAGCCCTTTACCACTGGAGCCATACAGCTCTACTTCTGGCTTTGTTGGCACTGTAATTGGACAGGGGTCTCAACGACTTTCCTGCCTAGGATGACTTTGACCATGATCCTCCTATCACAGCCTTGTAAGTATCAAGGAGGACTGCTGAGACCCACTGGAGCATGCCTAATCATTGGTCTTGCTGATGTTCTTGGACAGACCTTTGAGTTCCCTATCGTCGGGTTGTACAGGTGGGAGCTGGAGCCCACAGTTTGAATCCTGGTCCTGCAACTTCCAAATCGCAGGAGATCCGAAGAAACTCATTCCTATTCATATGATTATCAATGGAATGTGATGTATGTCATGATTAACTGGGCAGTTCTTGAATGATTCTAGGGTAAAATTACACACAATTATAGAACACTGATCAATTCTAATTAATACTTTATGATGCATTTAAACAATTACGTTCATTAAACGGAGGCATAATGGAATACCTAAGAACTGGGCATCACATAGCATAAAGGTGTCATTTTTTCTGCCAGGCCTGGGATTTGAACTCATGGTCTGGTAACACTGTTGCACAGTGTGGGAAGGGGAAACTTGCCTCTTTGAAGTCAAGAAATTCAAGTCTGTTCCTTAGGCCTGAAATCAATCTCCACAACTAGAAAACATCCTATTTGTGTACATCTTAAATATATGATTTATCTTTATATACATATGTTGACTACATATTGCGTTCAGTGTAGTTATTCACCTTACTTTTTGTTTTATTCATGTCTTGACTATTTATTTTTTTGCCTATTATGAGACATAGAAGAGTGATTACATTGATTACATAGGATATAGGTCTGCATATGTTTTTCACTTCATACCTGACACCCAGGACTTTCACAGAAAAGGAAAACATGTGTCACCATCAGCTTCTTACTCCACAATTCATTTTTGGGAGTGCTGGCATCTGAATTCACAGCCTACAAGGCCCAGTTCATGGATGGGTGAGTGTCTGCATGCCATTCTGGGGCAAAATGAGCTGACACGCAGTTCCCAGCACCTGAGATCAAGCCCCAGGGGTTGACAAAACAAGAACAGATTGGCATGCAGATGGTAGTATGCTAATAAATATATATCTTTATAGAGTTCTAGAGATGTCTATCTATTATACTGTTACATAGACTACATTCCTACCAATTCTTAGGTATTTATTATGCCTCCATGTAATTAATGTGATTGTTTTCATACTTAACAAACTAATAAGTAAATCAATCAGTGTCCTGAAATCATCGCATTCCTGTAAGTAATACTATTCTTTTAAGGTTTCATAAATACTAAATAAAATCAGTCTCCTGAAATCATACTCAGTCTCCTGAGCATCATTCACGATCAACTCATTCAACGGTGATATTGATAACATTTCATTGTTGGATGGGAACGAGTCTCAGTATCTCCTGCCACTGGTTGGTTTCAGGACGGGGATTCGAAATCAGGGCCTACCTTGCCACGTGGGCCTATGGCTTCCTCAATAGTCCACCAATCTTCAGCAATGCAAGGTGAAGTACACTTTGCAGCAGTGTCATTCAGACCCAGGAGGGTCACCGTGCAAAGGAAGAAAATGTAAAAAGACCATCTTACCGCATTTTTTCTGTGCATTTTTTTTCACACAAGGCCTGGGAGTCTAGGATCCCAGGATCAACTGTGGGTCCAGTGGCTACACCCCAGCATAGGATGATCAAAGCTGAGGCAGAGTTGTCACAACCTGAGTTCAAGCCCCCTGCAGAGCAAATTCACCCCGTTTATTCTGTCAGGCTTTGGATTTGAACTCAGGTTCTGGGTAAATTTACAGCATTATGGAATAAGGGGAAGCTCCCAGTACTTGAAGATAAGAAAGTCAGGCCTGAACTCTAGACCTGAATTGAAGCCCCAGCCCTGGAAAACATACTATTTATATACATTGTAAAGACTGTATTTGTACTTACCTATGGATGTTCAGTCCATACACGTTTGGTGTGGTTGTTCCTTGTATTTTTGTCTTATTCATTTATTTACCATTGATTTTTACTATTATGACACCCATTCCATTTATTACATTGATGACATCCTATCACATGGCATCTAGATTTGTAGATGTGTTCTCTGTCATGCCTGACACCCAGGACTCTCAGAGAAAAGGGAAAAAAGTTTCACATTCGGCTTCTCACTTCATGATCCAATTGTTGGTAGTGCTGGGATCTGAACTCAGGGCATAGCAGGAGCAATTGGCAAACAGTTCAAGGTGAACACACCAGCCTGTGAGCAACTAAGCAGTTAGGCCATTCCCAGGATCTGACATTGGTCCCCAGGGTGGGCCATGATAGTCATAAATTCATTATTTAAAAATAGGATCTATATATATTTTTTTTTAGCTTTTTTAATTTTTATTTTTTTGGGGTCCAGTCGTGGGGCGTGAACTCTGGGCCTGGATACTGTCCCTCAGCTCTTCAGCTCAAGGCTAGCGCTCTACCACTTGAGCCACAGTGCCACTTCTGGCTTTTTTCTTTTTTCTTTTTTCTTTTTTTTTTTAATTTAATTTTATTTTATTTGAGAACATACTGTACAGAGGGGTTACAATTACATGGGCAGGATAATGCATACATTTCTTACCAAGCATTGCAGCCTCCTCCTTTGTTTACCCTTCACCTCCCTTCCCAGCCTCCCCCCTCCCCCCCACCCAATTATACCACCCCTCCCCCCCCAACGACATTGTAAAGCTGGTTTTGACATGACATTTTGTACTTCTCATTGTTGCAACAGGTCCACCTGAATCCTTAAACGACTTGTTTGTCCCCGTCTCCTCCACATGTTATACTGACATCAAATATAGTGAAAGCGGGGGTTACAATGTGGGGGAGGGACATACAAAGCAACAAAGAAATAATCTTATAAATGCGTTAGAAACACATGCATGAAAGAAACAAAAACATTAAAATACATATTTGAGGGTTTGTTTTCCTAGCATCACAATCGATGACTTTTTCCGCTTGACTCATACCTATACTAGATATTGCAAATAAGGGAAACCATGGGACCTATGTTTCTTTGGGCCTGGCTTACTTCAAAATAGGATCTATATTTACACACATGTGTGCACAGCATCTTGCATTCGGTGAACTCCTTATTTTGTGTCTAATTCATGGAGGTATTTTGTGTTTTACAGAGTATGGTGACAGGTACAACTGCTGACATGGATGACAACCTGTTCCCATGGTTATAGGGTTGCATGGGCTAGCTTTGAACCATGATTCTCAGATTTCAGCCTCTCACCATCCTCTCTCCTTTGAAAATTTTATTGGTCCTGTGGCTTGACCTCTGACTCTGGGGCCTATATGTTAGCTTTTACACTCAAGGATTTTTACAGCTCAAGGATTTGTGCTGTTTAGCTGGGGATAAGAATCTCAAGCATGTTCCTTCCCAGGTTGACTTGTCTCTGCAATCCTCAGTTGTCAGTCTCTTGTGTAGTAAGGACTACACATATGACCAGCAACATTTGGGTCATTTTAAAACTTTAATATGTGCTTGCTCCTACCTTTTTTCTTTTTTTTCATTTTTGCTTGTCCTGGGAGTAGAAATTGAAGCTCAGATATTGTCTCACAGCATATATGGGACCAAACATAATATTTGGCTTTTGCGGGGAGGTTAATTGTAGAGAAAAGAATCATGTAGAGTTAGGCCAGAATCAGGAGGGTGGAAATTGAGGAAAGTCCATGACACTCTTTTCTCCAATTAACCACTAAAATCTGAGAGTAGTCAATCATTGAGCAAAATAGTGCAAGTTCAAGCACCAGGACTGGCACAAACACACATACACACACACACACACACACACACACACACACACACACACAAACATACATCTTATGAACACCTATACCTGAGCTGAGCTTTAAACAGTATCCTCAAATTTCAGCCTTAGTATCTAGAATTACAAATATGAGCCACCAATGATTGGCTCATCGAAACCTCTGTTACTTCATCTCTTCTACCCTTCTTTTCATTTATTTCGTTGTTTTTGTGTGTGTTGTTCCTGGAGCTTGAACTCATGCCAGGCCTGGCCTGATTCAGGAGGCTGAAATCTGTCCATCATGGTTTGAAAGCAGCCTGAGCAGGAAAATCCATGAAATTCTTATCTCCAATCAATCAACAAAAACCTATCCCCACTGTGGCCACCACACACAAAACAGTCTCCTGGAATTTTTTCATTGGGTTTGCCTTTACACAGGATCTTATATTTCAGCCTCCTGCATTTCTAGAATTACAGACATGAGCCAACAGTCTTGGGTTCTTTACTCCCAACCATTTAATTTTATCATTGTGATCCTGAGGCTGGATCTCTGAGCCAGGGCATTGTTTCAATAGGTTTTTTGTTTAAGGCTGGTGCTTTACAACTACAACCACAGCTTTATTTCTGGCGTTTTTTGCTGTTTAGTTGCAGACTTATGTACTTTGCTGTCCACGCTGGCTATGAACAACAACCTTCAGATTTCAGCGTTCTGAGTCATAGGATTATACATATTGACCAAAAATTCACTCATGGCTCATTTTGAAACTGTAATTAGATTTTCTCACAGTTTTTCTTCTTTTTACTAATCCTGGGGCTTGAACTCAGGCATTGGACACTGCCCCTGAACTTCTGATACTCAAGGTGAGAACTCTACTACTTGACCACAATGCCACTTCCAGCCTTTTTTTATTTATGAGGTACTGAGGAAACAAACCCAGGGATTCAAACATGGTAGGCAAGCACTCTGTCACTAAGCCACATTTCCAGCCATTCCTTCACCTTTTTATTTGTAATTTTTATTTCCTTGTGTATGCTGGTCCTAGGTCTAAAAATCAGCCCATGTACAGTCCCAGAAGATTTTATTCAAGATTAGCACACCAAGGCATGAGCCACTGCAAAACTTGTGGCTATTAGTTTTTGTTTTAAGTAGCTACTTAGAGTTGAGTCAATGAATTCTCCTACCTGGGCTGGTTTTCTACTGTGATCCTCACATTTTAGCTTCCTGAGTGGCTACCATCATAGGTGTGTGCCACTTATGCTTGGATCATTTTAAACTCTGAAATTGGCTCTTCTAACTTCTCTACATTTATTTTATTCCTTTTTGTGTGTTGGACCTGAAGTTAATATCAAGGTCTGAGTGCTGTCCCAGAAATTATTTTCTCATTTCTGCCATTGGAGCCACAGCTCAATCACCAGGTTTTATTTTTCATCCTTTTGGTGATTAATTGGAAATAAGAATCTCATGTAAAGCCCAGCAAGACACAGGAGGCTGAAATCTGAGGATTGAAGTTGAAGCCATCCTGGACAGGAAAGTGCATGAGACTTTTCTAATCAACTAACTACAAAGACTGTAGGAGTGATAGAGCTGCTACACAAATTAAAGCCACAGTTTGGCATTCACAGTATAAAAGCTCCATGGACTTTCCTGTTTGGACTGGCCTTAAAATGTATCTTCAGACTTCAGCTTTCTGAATAGTTAAAATAATAAGCAGGAACCACTAGCCCCAGGCTTATTTTTAAATCTGAAATGGTTATTTCTTCTCTCAGTTTTGTTTTTGGTCGACTTTGGGCTGAATTATGGACCAGGGAACTGTTTCCCAGGGTTTTCACCAAATTTCAGTAGTTTATAACTACTCTCACACCTTCATTTCCACCTTTTGCTGGGTAGTTGGGGAAAAGAATTTCAATGACTTTTCTGTCCAGGCTGGCTTTGAGCTGTGATCCACATATTTCATCTTTCTGAGTAGCTATGAATATACACATAAACCAACAACCCATGGCTCACTTTGAAACCAATATTTTCACTTTCTCCCATCTTTTATAATTTGTGCACTTTTTTCTTTATTTTTGTAAGTGTCTGTGCTAGGGCATCAGCACCAGGGCATGTGTGCTGTCCCAGAGCTTTCTGTTTAAGGCTAGAACTCTACCATATGTGCCAGAGCACAGCTATTGGCATATTTTTGGAGACAAATGAGACATGAGAGTCTCATAGATTCTCCTACCTGGGCTTGCCTTCAACTGTGATCCTAAGATTTCATCCTCCTGAGTAGCTGATAGATCATCAGTGAGCAACCAATGCTTGATTTATTTAAACCTCTGTCATTGGATCTTCATTCTGCACTTCTTCCCTCTTTTCTTTAATTCTTCTGTGATTGTCCTTGGGATTGAACTCAGGGCCTGGTTGCTGTCCCAGAAATTGATTGCCCAGTTCTGCCACTTGTGCCATAACTCCATTCCCAGTTTCTTTTCTTTTCTTTTTGACAATTAGTTGGAGATAAGAGTCTGATAAAAAGCCTAGCATAAATCAAGCCAGCCTGTGAAGGAAAGTCAATGAGAAAATGACCTCCAACTAACCACTGATTAGCTGGGAATGGTAGAGCTCTACCCTTGAACAAAGCAGCACAAGTTCAAGGATGGCACACACAAGCCACAAGATGGCACACAGATGCAAACACACAGAGAAAGTCTCATGGATTTTCTTGCTTGCGTTAACTTTAAACTGTGATCCTCATATTTCAGTTTCTCTTCTTCCACTGTACTTTTTATTTATTGTTTTTATTTGTAAGTTTTAGAGGTCATGCAGCTTGACCTCTGGCTCTGGGAATTATTTCTTAGCTTTTTAACTAAAAGCTGCTGCTTTACCACCTCAGTTGCTGTTCAGGGCTTTGTGCTAGTTAGCTGGGGTAAGCATCTCAAGCACATTTCTGCCCATGCTGACTTGATACCACAATCCTCAGATGTCAGTCTCTTATGTAGTAAGGATTATACACAGGACAAACAACCCTTGTGTCATTTTAAAACTTTAATATATGCTTACCTCTACCTACTGTTGTTTACTTTTTATTTTTTTTTACATGTGTGTGCTGTTCCTGGGCCTAAAAATTGGGGCTCATATTCTGTCTCAGAAGTTTTTATTCAAGGTTATCCATTATTACATGAGACATACCATAACTTTTGGGCCCTTTTTGGTGGGGGGAAGTGATTAATTACAGACAAGATTTTCATGGACTCTTCTGCCAGAGCTGGCCATGAACCATCATCCTCAGATATAAGCCACTTGAATAACTAGTAAAACATGTATCAGCCACAAATGCTTGATTTATTTAAGACTTTGTCACTCACTCTTCCTTGGTTACTTCTACTCTTCTTTATTTCTTCTGTGCATGTCCTGAGGCTTGAACTCAGGGTTTAGGTGCAATCCCAGAAAATATTTGCCCAGTTCTGCCACTTAAGCCAAAGCTCAACTTACAGCTGAATCAGGTGGCTGAAATCTGAGGACCATGTTTCAAAGCAGCCTGCGCAGGAAATCCATGACACTCTTATCTCCAATGAACCACCCAAAATCTGAGAATGCTAGGACACAAACACACACATCACACATACACACACACTCACAAACATACAACACACATGCACATACACATACACACAAAGTCTCTTGGACTTTGCTTCTTGGGCTGGCCTTGAAACTTGATCCTTATATTTCTGCCTCATGAATAGGCCTACAGCCATGATCAACAAGCACCAGGCTTATGTTTAAATTTACAATTGGCCTTTCTTCTCTTCTCCTACAATTTTTTAGCACCAGGAATTGATCTCTGGGTCAGCAAACAGGTTTTTTTTTTAGCTTTTCCACCAAATACAGTGCTTTACAACTACAATCATATCTACACTGGGTAGATGGGGGTAAGAGTTGCATTTACATTCTTGCCCAGTCTAGCTTTGAACCTTGATTAACTAGGAATACACATATGAAAAAAAACCCATGCTCATTTTGAAACTTTAGTTTTCTCTTTTCCCATCATTTTTAGTTTGTGTTTTTTTGTGTTTTGAAATGTGTGTATAGGACTTCAACTTAGGGCTTAGTTGCTGTTCCAAGATTTCTGTTTGAGACTACCATTCAACAGCATGAGCCAAAGTACAGATTGTAGCTTATTTTTGGTGGCAAATTATATATATATATATATATATATATATATATATATATATGACTCTCCTGCCTGGGATGGTCTTGAACCGTGATCCTTAGATATCATCCTCCTGAGTACCTCGTATAGCATGTGTTATACCAAAAGTACTTCTCAAAAATAAAAGAAAGGAAAAGGAAAAAGATGAAAGGGAAAATAAACCATTCCAACCAAATATTTCATGGGCAATTTTGTCAAAGAAAATACCTTCTTTTTTCCCTTATTGGTAGGTGTCAAACCGGGAAAATTGCCCATTGTAAACAAGTCCTTTACTACTTGAGTATGCCCCAAGCCTTTTTATTCACATGGTGTTTTTTAGTTTGTTTGGTTGATAGTTTTTATTTTGTTTTTTCTTTTTATTTATTTTTTTTGCGAGGATAGACTATGTTTAGCTCAGATTAGTCTTCTACTTGTGATCTTCCTGTTTTCATCTCCTGAGAAGCTGAAATAATTAGTATATACCATCTCACCCAATGTAGCTCTTATTTGACTACTAGAGAAATTTTAAAAAAGAAGAAGCACCTCCTAATTATCTTCATAATCCCCATGACAAAATGAGAATGTATTTATAGTAATTTTATTCATGAAGAGAAAGGCAAAAAATCCTAAACAGTAGAGATTATGTATCAGAAATGAAGGAAAGTTTATAATTTTCCTTTTTCCCTCTTTCCTATGTGTGTGTTTTCCTGAAGATATAACACCGGCTTCACCAATGATAATCAAGTTATTCTAACACCAAGCTGCAACCCCACTTACATAGATAAAATTTAGAAAATCTAATGTAATTTATCACACTGAGTAACGAAGAAATCCCATATATTCATCTGAACAGATGATGATACAAAAGTATTTAATATTTTTAATATTACTGAAAACTCTAAAACTGAAGGAAAATAGCTTTAGCGTATGTAGAATATCTATCAAACTCATACACTGTTTTTTTTATTTAGCTAACGTATTTTTGATTCAATCAAGAGACAAATTTGTTTTCAGTGATGAATAGGATGACACATTTGATGTTTTAACGAAGAAGAAGAAGAAGAAGAAGAAGAAGAAGAAGAAGAAGAAGAAGAAGAAGAAGAAGAAGAAGAAGAAGAAGAAGAAGAAGAAGAAGAAGAAGAAGAAGAAGAAGAAGAAGAAGAAGAAGAAGAAGAACAAGAACAAGAACAAGAACAAGAACAAGAAGAAGAAGAAGAAGAAGAAGAAGAAGAAGAAGAAGAAGAACAAGAACAAGAACAAGAACAAGAACAAGAACAAGAACAAGAACAAGAAGAACAAGAAGAACAAGAAGAACAAGAAGAAGAAGAAGAAGAAGAACAAGAAGAACAAGAAGAACAAGAACAAGAAGAAGAAGAACAAGAAGAACAAGAAGAACAAGAACAAGAAGAACAAGAAGAAGAAGAAGAAGCAGAAGAAGAAGCAGAAGAAGAAGCAGAAGAAGAAGCAGAAGAAGAAGCAGAAGAAGAAGAAGAAGAAGAAGAAGAAGAAGAAGAAGAAGAAGAAGAAGAAGAAGAAGAAGAAGAAGAAGAAGAAGAAGAAGAAGAAGAAGAAGAAGAAGAAGAAGAAGAAGAAGAAGAAGAAGAAGAAGAAGAAGAAGAAGATCACAATGGAAGGAAAACACTAATTTGTAAGCAGGATGACTTGGTAGTCTTCATAAAAATTCAAACATGTTTACAGATATACACTAATAACTATTCAGTAAGTTGCTTTAACATGAAGTCAACCAATGAAGAAATAAAAAAAAAATCTCTGCAAGGAATTTGTAGCTCAGAATATTTGCCTATTATATGTGAAGGGTCCTTGATAAATCTCATGCAAAATTCAAAACAGACCAAAAATTAAAAAAAAATAATGCAGGAAGGACAATAACGCACAGGGTTTGGGGCAAGTAAGTTGTTTACTTCAAAAATAGAAGTAGCAGCAGATGATTTTGGTGGCACATACTTGGAATCCAAACTTCCATTTGTTTGGTGGTTCAAATATGCAAGGCCAATCAGCTAAAAAGCACAACAAATAAACAGGAGGACCATGAGAGAAGAAAAAAATAGAGATCTGAAACAAATTAAACTTCATCTGGATTGTGGAAAGAAGTGTGTCAACTATATTGTTTTCTTTAAAATAAGTTTCTACCCTTTACACCGTATGAGGACACAGCAACAATTGAGCACATTAAACCTGGTGAAACCGACTTCTCTGTACCTTGAATTTTCTAGGTTCTAGATCTTGTCCTTCAGAGTATCTGTTGACTACAAATAACTGTCTCTAAGCCATTGGGACCTGGTCTTAAGGAGTTTTGTTATAGCATCACAATGGAATTGAAACACCCAGATACACCTCTTTCCCTAAAGGAAATACTCTTCCTGTAGCTGTAGGAAAGACTGATGTACTTGATAGTCAGAGAGTTCAAGCTGAGGGCCTCCAATTTGCTAGGCAGGGGTTCAACCATATAAGTCCCCTACTCCAGCCCTTTTCCTTCACTTTGCACACATCAATAAACTGCCTTATGTATTTCAAGCTTTCTGCTGTTAACTATCTGATAAGAAACTATCATGGGTGTGATGATGCTCTATTTTCTCTCACTCCTATAGATGTTAGTAACCCAATCCATGGTGCTGTATGGCATAGGGCATTTTGCTACATTATCAGAAGATTCTGAAGCGATACCACTATTCTTTTGACACCAGTCACTCCAGGTTTAAAGAAAAAGTCATTGAATATCTTGAGTAAATTGAAGAGGTCTTTAAAAGCCAAAAGTTAGAGCAGCTTTTCAGATTATGAATGCCATGTAGCATCCTACTGGATTTAATTTCTAAGTGAGAAAACAGCAGCTTCCATGACCTAACCTAAGCCAAACACATTCTTGGTCTTAGTTTCTTTGCATTTTAATGTAAATAACAAAAGTGCCAGTTTATTGATGTATAAGAGGACTCTTCATATTTAAATAGTTGTCAAAATTCACCGAGTTGAATAGAAAACATGCTTAATTTATATTAAAGAGTAATGTGTTATCATTAATACATGGATGTATTGTATTAGTAAATACTGTAAAGGAAAAACTTATTTCTACAGAGGATTCATCTTGGCAATAGTCATTTTATAGGAGGCTAATACTACCTACCTTCTTTCAACCACATGCTATTGTTGAGTGTGATATTGTTTTAGCTCTACTCAAGAGCTATGGGGCTCATGTTGTATTTCATTAAGAAAACACCAAAAAAGCCGGAAATGCAGCTGTGACTCCAGTGCTTGAGCACTAGCCTTGAGCTGAAGAGCTGAGGGACCGCGCCCAGGCCCAGAATTCAGGCCCCACGACTGACCAAAAAGAAAAAGAAAAAGAAAACACCAAAGTGCATAACGATCTTATAACTTTTTAAAGACCAGAAATGACCTTTGTGTGATCCTAACAATAACTCAAGTCCATAAAAAATAAGGACTTTAATATTATTTTAAGCAGGTGTGCAAGGGGGTTATAACTAAACAAATATGGACATCTCATATGTCTTAATTACTTCTTTGAATTATTGTCAAGTTAAAAAATATCTGGATCCACTTTACTGAACTTTTCCAATTGGACACTCTGTCATGTGCCCCTTTCTTCTAGAAATACGTAGGAATCTATTTTGTTTTTGGATTGTTGGAGCAAGCTCCAAAACCTACACATGTGGTGAATGGAAGCCACTGGTGGGTATATGTTTGGTTCCTGCACATGGCCAGGGATCTAGCAGGAGCAGGCCTAAGGACATGGATTGTACTCAAGGACAATGTCTAATGGCTGATGTCCCCCTGGGAGCAAACACTAGGACCTGGCAGCCACCAAGGACACAAGGCATTGGCTGATTCCCTTGCACTTCTTGCAACACTGCCATGGCAGCAGCAGTGGCATCCTATTCTACCCTCGCATCCCTGTGGAAAGCTTGGCAATAGTCCTCCAGGCTCAACACTAAAAGAGCCAGTGGGTTCATGCCAAGCTGTGATTGGTCTATTTCAGCAAGTGTAAACAGTCTCGGCAGTGTATTACAGTGCTGGAAGTTCCTGGTTACCTGCTTGACTCAGTGCTACGTTGACAATTTTGTGTGTGTGTGGGGGGGTAGTTTTGGGGGGGCAGTGGGAACTTTGTGTTGTTTGGGTTTGGGCATTTCCTTTTGGTTATTGCTCTGGGGTTTTTATTTTCTTAGCTGAGTTTAGGTAGATTTACTACTTACTATCCTAGCAGAAAGATGGGAGAACACAGTGAATTATCCTTAAACTCTTTAGAGGAGGAGACCTTAATTGAACAATACTTTATGAAGAAGATCACTGGCTATGACAGGAAGAGATTTTCATTGAATAATACAGTGTGAATGCGCTCGTTGGCTATGGAAGGAGGAGGTTTTCACTGAACAATACAGTATGAAGGAGATCATTTGCTATGGTAGCTATCCATATGTAAATTTGACCTATCACTACCTCATAAACCTCAAAGTGGTAGTGATGGGAGAGTTCAACAATTGTCAGATCAAAATTGAGATGGATATTATTAAGACTTTCCATCATGCACACATGATTAGGTCGTACCAAGTGAGGGAGAAAGATGAGCACCAATACTTGGTAATGGAACTGGCCACCCAGAGACCTCCTGAGATAAATGTGAAAATCATACCACCTATTCAAGAATTAAGTTGTTCAAGCAGACTGTGTGTATTGTGCATTACTTTAATGAAGATAGAAATGAACACTGAGACCTTAAACAAAATAACCTCCTGTTGGATGACAAATGCAATGTGAAGGTCAATGACTTTGGCATGAGCAGAAGGATTACCCAAGGGCAGTTGCTGAAGGACATATTTGGTACCTTGATTTTGTCCTTATAAAATATTCCTGCAGGGCTGGGAAGGTGGCTTAGTGGCAGAGCGCTTGACTTGCATGCATCTGGCCCTGGGTTTGATTCCTTAGCACCACATAAGCAGAAAAAAAAGCCGGAAGTGGTGCTCTAACTCAAGTAGTAGAGTGCTAGCCTTGAGCTGAAGAGCTGAGGGACAGCTCTCAGGCCCAGAGTTCAGGCCCCACGACCGGAACCCCCCAAAAGAATATTCCTGCATGAAAACTAAAATGTCTGCAAAGTAGACATATGGTGCTTGGGAATCATCTTTTGTATTTTATGGAGATGGCGAGTTTCCCATTTGAATACATGAATTTTAGCCAGATACAGGTAATTGTCTTGGAGGTCATGTACATTGCTCCATTTACCTGTATCCAAAAGGACAAAATAACATCTTGACACTGTAAACTGCAGACCCAAAGCAGAGGCACAGTATAGAAGAAATAATGGAGACTAGCTCAACCAAGTAGAGGAATATTTCCTATGTCTTGATGAGCCACTATGTAATGAGCTGAATCCTATTATTCTTGCACTCATGTGTGACATGGGTGACAGCCTGCTTGATACCCACAAATCAATATTGGACAGGACATTCAATGAAATCATGGCCATCTATTTTTTTTTTTATTAAAAATGACTTAAAGTAGCATGCCAGCAGCAAAATTAAGTCAATGCCTTCAATTGTTCCAGTATGCCCGTCTCCTGTTCCTCTACAATGGAGAACCTGTTTTCCTGCCTGTCATCTGAATTTCAATTGTCCTATGATGACAAACCAACAATACTGAAGAGAATTGCCACTCTTCCTTCCATTCTCCTCTGCTTCCTGCAGAAGAACTCCCGTTCCAGCATGATCACACACCATGAATCTATGGTTGCCTTTAGTTCCTCTTTCTTCCTGAGGAACAATGAGAGATGCTGGTAAGAGGAAAAAGACCTTCCCTTTAGGTAGCTGGACAATAAAATCACAAATTCTATCTCAAATGAGAGACAGGATTGGAGGAGGGTTGCTATCAGGATAGGTACCACTATTTGCAGAACATAATGCCATGTGCAGGCCTAAAAATAACATTCACAGATTACAAAGAAAGTTTTTTTTTTTTTCCAGAGAAAGTGTTCAGAGCCCTTTCATAACAAAACAACAGTACCAGGTCTTCATTTCAATTTCACGCTGGGGAATTCCACTTTGAATCCTTATCTACAAACTTGGACACTTCACTTAACAATCATTCATCATTTTGGATGACATTGACAATACCCATTGTTCATATAGGCCTTTTAGTACTTTAAATTTTGGAGAAAAAAGGTCTAGGATGGGTCAAAAATTAAGGTTTTCCTTTTTGGTCAAAGATTTACCTTTTTAGACTACAACCCACATAATATTTAAAGAAAGGATGGATATGGGAGGAAATCTTGCAGTTCTTAGTTGTTTTCAAATTTACTTATTGAATCTTTCAGTTACTGAACCTGCTTAATTTGTGAGGTATACACACACACACAAACACACACACATACACACATATATATGCATAGTATATATGTATTTCACAAATATATTACATATTAAATATATCATAAAATATTTTATATGTAAAATATACACAATTTTGGAGATGGTATTTCATGGAATTCTCTGCCTTTGCTTTAAGACAATATTCTCCTCATCTCAGCTTCCTAAGAAGCTAGGATTATAGACTGGGGCTAGGTAAAAATATTTCCTTTAAAATGCTGCAGAGAACCTGTCTTTAACTACCAAGAAACACCAAGATACCAAGATAATAGAATGACGAAGTGAAATAGAACACTTCATTCACTGGAAAACTTTCAAAATTTATTTTAGACAAAAATTAGAGTCAGTGTTAAGATCTATCCTTGAAAAACATTAATAAAAAATTAAAGACATATATAGATCCCAGTTGGAAGTGTGGAAGTAAGAGGAAGGCCCATAAGTTCAAGGCCTAGTACTGGTCCATAACCATAGATTAAATGAAAATTAAATTTGTAAGCTAGAACTTGTTTTTTATCTTTTGTGTTCAGACGAATGTCAGCATTATGTGTAAACAGACTGATATACAAGGAATCCTTCTGGGTCATACAGTAGTTATTACATGGCTCTATGTAGACATTCAGCTTTCTAATGATTTTCTTACATAAATCAATCAATATTAATTAAGTGCCATGAAGAATGCCAAACCTCAATTTTGTGCCCATCTCCATCCTTGTTCTCCCTATTGCCCAGCAGTTTCTGTCACAGTCAGCGTAACTGAAGTTGGCACATGGAGCAGACATGGACTCGATGGATCCTAACTGTGATATGGTCCCAAATATAGCAAATATCAGGATCAATGAAATCCAAGCAGCTGTCCATGGTGTCTAGTTGTATGAATGTCATCAGCTTCCAATGGTCTCACCTGTCTCTGCCAGAAGCCTGTTAATGGCCTGTTATCATCAAAGCTCACACTGAAATTTAACTTCTCAATGTATCAGTGTCACGAGGTGAAACCTTTAATAGAGGATTCTGTCATAAATGTATTAATGCCATCTCATTAACTCTCAAGGGACTAACATGATCACTGTTAGCAGTTGTAAAAAGCACTGTAAGCCCCTTACTCACTCTCATTATAGAACATGCCATGATTCCGAGATCCTACATGATGTGATGCACCTAGGGGCCTTGTCCCATGCACTACCATGCTATTTAGAGTTTCCAGCCAACACTATTATGAATGATATAGACCTCTTATTCCTTATGAAGTAAGGAATAAGAAGTATTCCTTATGAAGTAAGCTTCGGGTTTTTGTTAAATCATGACAAATGGCCTGAGATGCTATAGTTTAATGTCTTTTCCATAGAACTGAGTATAAAACTGAAGGCCTTTTACTTACTAGGCCGATATTTTACCACTTGAGCCCTCCAGGGTTCCAACCCTTTTTTCTTTTACAGTTTGCTTTCCATATAGAGTTTTGTGCTAACTTCACTCAAGCCAGCCTCAGAACCCAATCCTCCTATACCTCTGCCTCTCAGTAGCTGGGATTACGGGCCTGTAATAGCACACTTTGCCACTTAAGAAGGCACTATTCTTTTGGGGAAAGATGATACAGACCACTGAGTTGCATGTGTGTGTATGTGTTCATGGAAATTGGTCATGGTGATTTATTTAGTACTGAGGGTGAATATTCCTGGATGATCTGTACTCTTAATTCCTTTCACACCAAAGAAATTGCTTCTCTGGATGCTAGCGAGTCACAGCTGTCATCCTAGCTCCTCAGAATGCTGAGATTTGAGGATCATATTTTGAAACCAGGTGAACCAGGAAAAGTCCATGACACGCTTATCTTCATTTAAACACCAAAAAATCACAAGTGAAGCTGTGGTTTAAGTAATAGAGTACTAGCCTTGAGGAAGAAAAATAGGAATAACAACTGTGCTCTGATCAAGTTTCAGGACCAGCACCCACACAAAATCTCCAGATAGCACTTGGACTATTACAATGAGCTTTTGTGCTATTGCAAGACACAATGAGATGTACAAGTCGTTATGTTGAAAAATGAACTTTAAAACTTAGGTGGGGGGAGGAGGGGGAGCGGAGGATTCGGTGGGGGGACAGGGGGAGGATGGGAAGGGATGGGAAGAGGAAACAAAGGAGGAGGCTACAATGCTTGATAAGAAATGTACTCAATATCTTGCCCATGTAATTGTAACCCCTCTGTACAGTATTTTCACAATTAAATAAAGAGAAAAAAGACACAATTATACATAATGAATTATCTCTACAGGACAGTTGCACTATAAAATTCTAGTATTACTTCATAACATATGTTCTTTCTGGATCATCTTTTTGCCCCATTTTTTCTCTGAGAATGATGTCTTGATTTGGAAATAGAGGAGAAAAATTCAGTGATGAATTTGGCCTCTGGATCCTACCCTCATCCATTATTGACATGTTCTCTCTTTTTATTTTTTGGCAGTCCTGGGGCATAAACTAAGGGTCTGGGGCATAAACTAAGAAGGCTGAGCTTCTTTTTTGTTCAAGGCTAGCACCATCTCACTTGAGCCACAACACCACTTCCAGCTTTTTCTCTTTATGTGGTACTGAGTAATTGAACACTGGGCTTCATGCACGCTAGGCAAGCACTCTACCACCAATCTACATTCCCACATGTTCTCTTTTAAAAATGTCTGACCTGTTTACCTCTGTCCCATCTCTGAAGCCACTGCCAGTGCTCTTGAATCGATTTGTTTAACTCTTAACTGCCTTTCATTCACTGTAACAAGCAAATTATTTTCTATTCCATCGAAAGAATTATCTTTCACTTTCTTAAACTGCACACTTGATCAGCTAAAATCAAACAACTCAATATTACCAGTGTTTGAAATTGAAGACACATCGAATAATCCACAGCTAATAATAAATAGCTCATAATCTACGGAAGTCAATGCACAACCACCCAG
Organism: Dipodomys spectabilis; assembly: GCF_019054845.1. NCBI lineage: Eukaryota > Metazoa > Chordata > Mammalia > Rodentia > Heteromyidae > Dipodomys > Dipodomys spectabilis. Next base: position 116,603 of record NW_024870788.1, read on the forward strand.
ATGCTTGCCAAGTCTTTTATTTTCCGCTAACCCTACAATATGCTCTGGTAGATAACAAATTTAAAGTCTACAGACATAATTAGTTCCCACAAGAGTTGGTTATGAGTTACTTCCAAGGAGTGAGTGCAAATTAAGGCCTTTCTAGAAGTCAGTAACAGAGTGAATGAAACACTAATGAGGATATACTTGTCAAGAAATTATGGGGGTATTTAGGAGCTGTCAACAGTGGCTGTATGATAGGTGACCAGACAGCAGAAACCACACTCTTACAGCTAGAGGACCTAAATCCTACCAGGCATCCTTTAAGTTTGGAATAAGTGCACACATTTCATAAGAGACTATAGCTTGGTGGCCCCCTGCTAAAAACTGAGCAACTGCTACACAAAAACCACATGCAAACTACTAGCCCAAAATTGTAGCCTACTAAAGTTGGTATTCAGTGAGTAAACATTAGATTTCTGGTAACTTGCCACACAACATGACAAAAACATCTCTCAGAATGCTGGTGGCTCACACGTGTAATCCCAGCTACATAGGAATCTGAGATCTGAGGATCAAGATTCAAAGGGATCTCAAGCAGCAATGTCTATGATACTCATATTGACAGTAAATAGAAAAAAATACTGGAAATGGGTATGGCACAATACCCTAAATTGAAGCCCAAGTACCAACATACACACACACACACACACACACACACACACACACACACACAACCTGGTATTTTCTTTGCTGTGTGTAAAACTTTAACATGTCTTAATCTTTTCCTTGTGCTTGAAGAAATTTATTAAAATTCTATAACTACACAACTACACAAATGTGTTGACCACACACTTTTTATATATCATATTGCAATTTTTACTGCAAACAGAGGAGCTTTCCTACTAATTTAATCTAATTATTGGAGAAACAATCTCATATCTTGATATTTCTCACAATACCTTAGTTGGAATTAAACATAATGTTCTTAATTAATCAAAAGGAAAAACGTACACTATATCTAAAAGGACATTCAAGTGAAATCAATTGATTGCAGCACTTAAAAATATTTTATATCGGGGCTGGGAAGGTGGCTCAGTGGTAGAGCGCTTGCCTTGCATGCCTGAGGCCTTGGGTTCGATTCCTCAGCACCACATAAGCAAAAAGAAGAAAAAAGCCAGAAGTGGCACTGTGGCTCAAGTGGTAGAGCACTAGCCTTGAGCTGAAGAGCTGAGGGACAGTGCTCAGGCCTAGAAGTTCAGGCCCCACGACCGGACCCCCCAAAAAAATATTTTATGCCAAATTACTACAAGATTCTGATTAAAACTGAAAAATTTGAAGTGTTCTCAATTTCTGCTTCATTTAGACAAAGTACTTAAAGATGTCTTTGGTTTTCCATAAAGATATCGTATCCAAAAATTATCTATATTGTAGAAATTAGTTAACTATAGGCTACCTATAAATTCACATAGATGTTTCTCAATTCACTAGAGCAAAAGAACTATAAATTCTGACCTACATCTATAAATATCCCATGAAAATATCTAGAACATTCCACTTTTCTCAGAACAATGAAAGCTGCCAACAAAGTCGCTAATAGTGAGAGAAGAAAAAAGAGCAAGTTTGTGATGGCTGACATTTTACAAAAGCCTTATTCGCATATGGGTGCACACACAAAGCCATACAATGTTCAGGTTTACCTGGTAAGAAAAAGAACTCACCCCACAGAGGAAGATAGACTGAAGAATTACCTGAATGCATATCTTCTCACGTTTCCATTCATTTGCTTTGTGGAGTTTTCCTGGTGTCCCATTTCTCACTAAGTCAGACCTCAGGCATCCCAGCTGAATCACTGGCACCCAGGACTCAGGTAACACCATTACTCTGCTCTCCCTGTGCAAAAATCACCAACTAAATGAAAAAGAAAACAAAGTGGATTTCAGGGTCACATAAAAAAGAACCACACATACACACACACAAACACACACACACAGAACCACTTGCTTGGGGAGAAAGAAAACGTGAGTGTGTGTGTGTGTGTGTGTGTGTGTGTGTGTGTGTGTGTGTGTGTGTGTGTGTGGTTTGTGTGTTGGTAGTGGTACTTAAACCCAGGACTTGGGAGCTATCCTTTAAGTACTACTCTTTAGTTTTTTTGCTCAAGGCCAGTGCTCTACCACTTGAACCACACTTCACTTTTAGCTTTTTAGTCATGAAGACAAGAGTATCGTAATGTTTCCTACCCAGGCTGGCTTTGAACCTTGATTCTTATATCTCAGCCTCCTAATAGCCAGAATTACAGGCATGATCCATTAATGAATGGCATCTGTGACAGACCAATGTATTGACTTCAAACAACAATACCAGCACAAAAACCAAAAGCAAAACCAAACTTTATAGCATATAAATATACTGATATCATATTAAACAAATATAATGAAATGTGGAGATCTTGGTAAAGGATATCAGAGAATGATTATCATTATTAGTTTTTCTGGCTAAAAAAACCTAAAATTACTTTCGTAAAAGTAAGATAACTACAGAAACCCCTGGTACCAAGGTATATGTTTCAAATAAAACACCTGTGGAGAACAAACTGAAAATGCAGAGGAAAACTAAGAATTTTAGAATTAAGTGATTGCTACACAGAAAGTATACATGATCATCTGTACCTTCAAACTCTTTCAACTAGGCTACATTACTGACACAAAAACTGTTCTTCTCATTACTCCTCATTTAAAAAGCAAGTCTACTTTATTCTCTTTAGGAATGCTTTGAATATTTGATTCACTTTTCCCAAAATGTCACTAACGAAACTCAGTCATTCAACAACTCCAAATTTTATATCTTAGCATTTAAATAATTATGTCATGTATCTTCTTTGGATTGGGAGTATCAGAACAACTTTTAACTTGTTCTTTTACCTTTGCTGTTGGGAAGGTGTATTTTCACAAAAGAGGACAGGGAAACACTTAGTAGATAACCTGATTTAAATGTAAGTGGCTAAAGCTACCAGAACAACTATGTTTATTGCAGCATTACTTACCATAGCTAAGATATGGAACCAACCCAGTTGCTCCTCAGTAGATGAATCTATTAAAACAATGTGATAGACATACATATATATCTATATATAATGGAATTCTATGCCTCCATCAGAAATACTGATATTGTCCCATTTGTTAGAAAATAGAAAGACTTGGAAAAATTATATTAAGGGAAGTAAGCCAGGAGCTAAGTAACATAGATCTCATTTTTTTCCTTATTTGCAATAGCTAGTATATATCTTGGACAAGCAGAAGTAGTCAAAAGCTATGTACATATGACCATATAAGATGATGTTAAGCAAAATTAACCCCAAGATAGGACACACGTGTTTTTTTTTCTTTCTTGCTATAGTTTTAAAGGTATTTATAATATACTATGTGATTTTTTTATTTCTTTGGTATGTTCTTCCCCCATGGTATAACCTCTGTTTTCACTCTGTTGATTCTGGTGCCCTGCATCTTATATATACATTTTTCTAATTTGGGGAGGGGAATGGAAAAAAAAAAACCAAAATGCTTAAATATGGATACCGATTAACCCATTGTAACAATGAGATGTGCAAGACACTAAGTCGAAAACGAACTTTACAACTTTGGGCGTGGGGGAGGGAATGGAAGAGTTAAGAAGGTGGATAGGGAAGGATGGTAGGGGAAAAACAATGGAGGGGGTAAAAATGCTCCATAGGAAATGTAGTCATTACCTTACTCATGTATCTGTAATCTCTCTGTACAGTATCTTTGCAATAAAAATAGATATTACTAAAAGGAAAACAATAAATTTAAGTGCTAACTTACTCAAGCGGATGAGATCTGAGGACCATGGTTTAAAACCAGCTCAAGCAGGAAAGAGAGAAACTCTTATCTCTAACTGAAAACCAAAAAGCTGGAAGATGTGACTCAAGTGGGAAGGTGCTAACCTTGAATAAGCAAAAATCGGGGGTGGGGACAGAGGACACCACCCAGGACCTAACTTCAAACCCAGTGACCACCACACATATACACAAAATTCTAACTAACAGCAATTCATATATACATCATCTGAACTGCCTAATTGGAAATATGCATAAGAATCTAAAAATATTTTATTTTAAGAAATACATTTTAATACGTTTTTACTGTAAAAATACTGTATATAGGTGTTACAGTTACATGAGCAAGGAAATGAGTACATTTCCTATCAAGCGTTGTTGCTTCCTTCTTTGTTTTACCCCTACCATCCCTTTCCTTCAACCTCTACAACTACACTCCTCCTCCCTCCCCCACCTAAATTGTAAAGTTCGTTTTTCTACATAGTGTCTTGTACATCTCATTGTTACAATGGATCAACCTGAATCACTATTTAAGCATTTTGTTTTTTTCCTCCCCTCCCAGGACACTGGCATCAAATACAGTGAAAATATGGGTAATACTGTAGGGGAGGAGCATACAAAGAAGCAAAAAATCACATGGTACATTATAAATACGTTAGAAAAAATAGCAAGGGAATAAAACAACCTTTGTCGCTATCTTGGGGTCTTAACACGTCTTATGTGGTCATAAGAAATACATTAAAAAAAAAGAAATATATCAACACAAATTTTTATATTTGCAAAATCCATTTTTATTTGGAAACATGACATAATGTTTGAAAACTAAGCAAATAAAGGTTGATCCAAATATACATATACCTCTTTCAATTGCACACTTGTAATTTTCCCTTGGATTTTAAGAACAAGATAGTGTTGTTTACATCTTAATGAAAACCAGATGACCCAATAGTCAAAAACACATCAAGATAACAAACAAGGAATGCATAAGAACTATTTTTTCGAATCCTTGCTGAATGGTCTAATTTTCAATTTCATTGTAATTTCCCTTTCAGTACAATATGTAATTTGGAATTACAGAATTCCAACCTGTAAGTTTAATGTTCGGGATTTTGTGTTTCTCTCTCTCTCTCTCTCTCTCTCTCTCTCTCTCTCTCTCTCTCTCTCTCTCTCTATTTATTTAGGATTGTGCCCATAAATACTAAAGCATTATTTCTATAGTTTTGTAGTGTCATATATATATATATAATTCTGAATAGAAAAATTAATAAACTATGTTCAATAAGAGATCCAAATGAGTTTTCTTATGTATTTGATCCCCAAGGACTTCAATTATGCAAAAATATTTGGTACATTACATATATTTATACCCATGTAACTACTGCTGTTTACAAGTATTCTGTAGTTTTCCCAACATTTTCAATCATGGTTAGAAATTGTACATAGTTGCCAAGCAACAGTGGGTCACGCCTATAATCCTAGCTACTCATGAGGCTGAGAGAACAGATTGCGGTTCAAAACCAGCCCATGCAGTAAAGTCCATGAGACTCTTATCTGCAATTAACCACCTGAAAACCAGAAGTGGCACTGTGGCTCAAGTTGTAGAGCACCAGCCTTAAGCTGAATAGCTGAGGGACAGTGCCTATGTCCAGAGGTCAAGCCCCAAGACCATAAAAACAAAAACAAACACAAAATTTTTTTAATATGGTCAAAACACAGATAATAATTCTGGGAATATATTGGCTGGCACAGTTAATTCTTCCTTAAGCAAAAGTACTTTGTGTTTGGATTTAGAAACCCGATTATTAGATCATTTTTTCCATAACATCATTTTGGTGCAAGTTAAAGTGTTTGGCCTAAAAAAAGGAGGCTTTGTGATTGTTATGAAAATTTGTCTTAAATCATCACTGCAACCGAAGAGTGATCTCTTTTTTGGTGAAGTTCTTCACATGACTCAATGATTAAGTCGTCTAAGATGGCATACATTCACTCACAACCTTTCAACAAATCAAAGCAGTCAGACTGAGCATGGTGGTTATTACTAGTTTGGAATGTAGTATGCAAGATGGAATAGCAGGAACCTGAAGGGAGGCTTCAGATCACAGCAACTCACTTGGGTTGAACTCATGTCCCTGATGAATTGATGTTGAAGCCCTCACCACTAAGTTTTCAAGGTTATGCTGTAGGAAAATCCCTTCCCTGCAACAGCTGTATAGTGAGGAAAAGCCTGTCTTATCAAGTTCTACCAATATATTTGTTTCTAGACCATGACTATATATAGCTAGATTAATCAAAACCTAAAAATCTGAAACATTCCAATATGCTGGAATAAACTTTTCTTTCCATCCTACATTCAGATGTAGGGAGAATTTAAAAAGACGTTCTGGGGCTGGGTTATACTTCAGTGAGAGTACTTGCCTAGCTAATTAAACATCCTGAGTTCAATCATCAATAACACAAAAGAAGAGACAATATCAGATAGGTGGCAAAGCCCAAAAAGTGGGAAGTAATTCAAGTAAAACTCCTGAAATACAGACAGCTTCTCCTGGTATGTGTCAGGAAAGTTAGAAGAAGAAAGGCCACCCCCTTCACCTGCCATAGCTACCAAGTGTGTTAGAACTGGACCAATAAAACCTCAGGCAATCAACACTGAAGAAACAAAACCATAAAGGTTGTGGTTTGCTGCAGGGTATTGAGGGAGGCAGGAGGGAGAATTGGGAGAAGGAAGACTGGTAATGCCAGCAACAACATAGGTAAAATCGTCAGAGGCATTATCTTGTGTAGAACTTGGAGAGATGTACATGGGACAAAGGAGCAATTCCATTGACATACAGCTGCTGTATGTTAAAATGAACCTTTGCAAGCTAATATCTCAATTGATAGACATATACCTTCAGTCAGAATGTATGGATGGATATATCCAAAAATAGGAAGAAAGTAATACCACAGAGCATAAACAGTTCAACTTGAGCAAAGTATTGGTCCCAGCTAATACACCAGAATGCTGATTCTTTACCTCCTTTCCGTGTATTCTCTGGATATGGTTATAATGTGTATGGCTTGGAAGTGAACTAAACATAACTGGTGCTGGGTAGAAGAACCTTATTTTTTGTTATGGAAGCTTGCTATTTTTATAACATGGTAACTGGATTTAACACAATCAAAGAACCATAGTAACTGATCTCCCCTTCCTGGATGAATGAGCAAATATAAATGATTAAATATTAATAACAGCATCCTTGTACATATCGAAATGGACACTGCCTGGCTGCTTTGGCATCTCCCTCTATGGAGCTCTCACCATTCAAACGTAACAGATTTGGTAAAATATTGTTAGGTTGAAATTTACTTGCCTTCATTCAGTCATCCATTGATTGTGGGATATGTTTTTTGTTTTGTTGTTTTGATTTTTTCCCCTTCCTGCTCCCGTGCCTCCATTTTCAAATGATTTATAGCTGAAGATCAATAAGAGGATGAGTACTTAGAAGTGTCCCACTGATTGAAGGAAATATTCATGTGAATGTACACACAAAAGCACAAAACCCTTAATCCTCCTTTTGGTTCCTTCAGAGAGAAGGCTGTTGGGAACATACTTACCTTGAAAGGGGCCATCTGGCCATGGTACCTGGACTGACAGGGACCAAGAAGATGGAGGACTAGGAGGTGAAGAACAATAAGCCTTTGGGCAGGGAATTTTTTGTAGCACCTAGAAGCTGTGTTCAAGCCCCAGCACTAGAAGAAGAAAGAGGTAAAGAAAAGGAAGCGGAAAAAACAAGGACCTAGTGTTTGAGCGCATTTATATATTAACTATGCCTCATGGGTAAAGGTGATATGACTCTGTAACCCCAGATGTGGCCCATTCTAACCTCCTGTCTTCACAATAAACCTCTTCCCAGGTGCCAGAGAATTATGCCCCTGCCAGGTGAATATGTAGAGTTCCTTTCTTCTAGTCTAAATTGTGGGGCATGGGAACTCTAACCTGCTAGGCTTAACCCCGACAGAGCACAGTTGATTATAGTACATGGAGAGAGACATACTTGACAGCCCTGTTTCCAGTTAAGTGTGCCCAACCCCTCTACTTGATCCCCTCTGCTAGGCTCCTTGTCCCATACTTCCCCCTCATCAGCCCACTTCCCGCTCCCACCTGCTGGCCCATGGTCACGCCGTCTTTCCTAAGCCCACCACCATGCTATGTCCTCTACTCCCACTTTTTGGACTGGACTGCTTCTTGAGGCCAGATACCCCCTCATAGCTGCATCCATTCTCCTAACCCAATCATCTCACAGCCAAACTTTTACCTCCACCCCCACCTTTCTGGCCCCACCCGTTCCAGCCCCACCCCTTCTGACCCCACTCCTTTCTCCTCACTGCCTGGCCCAGACCCTCCCGTGAAACACTTGCGTGGGATGGGGAATGTGTACTTGCCCAGAACTTACTACACAATGCTAGTTGCCAGAATATTCTGAACATGAGCTATAGCTGCCACAGAGAAGGAAGGCCCAGGTCAGAGTCGGCCCCTCCTACCTGCCTGGCTAAGGCCTGGACAGCCCCAGGGCTCTCTGTTTTACCTGAGTTCACTGGCAGTTGCAGGGATGGAGTTGCAGACATTGTCTCAATCTCCTCAACCAGTGCTGCATCTTCCTGAGGGATCTTCAGCTTCACTACCTGGATCTCCATCCTTCTACTGAGTGTGGGCCCAGCCACAGAAAATATCCCATGAGGACAGTGATTTGATGTTACAGAGCCCCCTCTCCTAACCCACTCTCTTTTCTATTTTCTTCTCTGCTCCCCTGTGGGAGCCTCCCATCTAAGCTCAGTTTCAACTGAAGTTTGCCCATACACTCTTGCTGGGCCCCAATATCCCCTGCCAGGTTCCCCCTTCCACCACCACCAGGCCCACCCCCATCCTATGCTCTTCATCACACTGGCCACCCATACTCCATTCTCTGGCCCTCCAGTGTCCCACAAACTTTCGTTGGGTTAGGGATGTGTGGACCCAGCTGCCAGAGACAACCCTAGAAAACCCAGTTCCATGGTAATGGGGCCTCACTCCCACCAATCTCCTCTTCCCCACACCTGTTGTTCTGAACCTCACCCTAAACCCGGCCCTGCCCCTCTCAGTATAAGAAGTATCATGGGTGAGGGGATGTAGCTCCTCCATTGATGGAAGATAGGAGCTTAGAGTTCACCCCATCCCCTCATGGTCATGGTCTCAGTAGTCACGGTTTCTATGAAGCAACTGATGGAGGGATTGGAGCTGAGGAAGCTACCACCTTTCCCACCTCTGCATCTGTTCAGGGACGTGGTCCTCCAGAGCCTCTTAGGCTTAACCAGCCAGCCAACTTCCAATTAAAAGGTCAGTGTGGAGTCAACTGCTGGAGCCATCACCAAAGACCCAGATTCAATGTAAATGAGTTTTCAACTCTCACCCCCCTCCATTGCCCTTTACTCCATTCTCTCCTCTGCCCCCCAGCAGGAGCCATCCCTGGGACATGGTTCTTAAATGTTAAGTTGGCTGAACCCTTCTTCTTCTCTTCCTTTCTATTGCTAGGTTCTCCACCCATGCCCTCTTCCTCCCTACCCCCTACCACCCCCTTCCTCACCCCATGCTTCCCCTTCCCCCAACCAATTGTTTCCCCTGCCCACCCCAAACCATGCTTCCTCACCCTAGAGGCTCCCCTATCCTTTACTTTCCTCACACCATCCCCCATCCCTTGCTTCCCCTGACACCCATTCCCACCTGCCCCCCATCCCTGCCCCTCCTGAGTGAAGGGATGTGTGTGGCATGCACATAGGTAAGCGATGTAATTGGACTGAACCGAGGTAGGACAGTCATTGGAGAAGGAAATCAGGGAATCAGTGTTTTCCCTGTCCACCATTCCACCTTGTAGCATGCTTAGTTGCTCAGTTCCACTGCATCTGCTGGTACTGGAGTTAATGTTGCTGCCTTTTCAACAACACCATGGGGTACCACCACTTTAATGATCAGTGTGGGCCCATCCGCAGGAGCCATCACTGGACAGCCCTGGATCAAGGTAAATGGGGCCTAATTCATCCCAGCTTTTCCCCTCTCCCTGCCCACCCTTATCCCCACTCACTTCAGACCCTATTGTCCCGCCCACTCTTCCCCTCCCTGTCCACCTCCTGGCTCAACCCCTCCTGTGAGAACATGATCGGGTGAGGGTATATGTGTGTGTGTGTCAACTCACAACACACAGAAGTGGTACCAGACTTGTCTGAACCCAGTTGTGAAGGCCACAGACTCAGGATAAATTCATATTAATATTACTGAAATGTATATCACAATATAAGCAACATAGGTATTTTAAGGAATAGATCATTAAAGCCTTAGATACCTAATGGATGAAGAATGGACTGTGCTCCACCTCCCCTCCCAGCAATGGCTTGTAGAGCTCCAGGTTTCCTTGTTTTCTCCATTTCCACTGGCATTCATGGGACTGGAGATGCAGTCCTTGCCTCCCTCTCTCAACAGGTTTTATGCCTGTCACAGCCACTTGGGAAGCCTGAGGGATCTTCAGCTATACTATATGAGCTTCCTGCTCAGTGTGCACCCAGCTGTGAGAGCAATCCTCAGAGGACCCCACGAGGTAAGTGAGACCCCTGTCCTTCATTCTTTGTTTTTCCATTTTTACTTCTGACCCTTGTGGCAGCCATTCCAGGACAGCTCTGTTTTGAGATGATTTGGTCCCACCCCCTCTCCCAGACTCCCATACCATCTGTCAGGCCTCCCTTCCACCAGTTTGAGCTGGACATGTGCTAAGCAGGTGCCAGAGAAAGAAGGCTGAGGATGGGATGTGCCCCACCTCCTCTCTTGGCTATGGCCTGTTTAGCTGAAGGTTATGGGGGTTATGTGTATTCATAATATGTTATTGGCTGCTTCATGCCAATTCACAATACCCTGAATACAGTATCCTCAAACTTGTCCTTCAAGTCAAATTCCATGAATTTATCCTACTATTCCAAATTACTAAAATTTATTGGATCTAGAAACCAAAAAAATAAAATCCACCTTGTTATTTTAGTAGCAATAGACATCATGAAAATAGATTTCCAGCTTTTGCTGGGTAGTTGGAGATAAGAATTTCAATCACGTTTTTTTTTTTGTCGGTCATGGGGCTTGAACTCTGGGCCTGGGAGCTGTCCCTCAGCTCTTCAGCTCAAGGCAAGCGCTCTACCACTTGAGCTACAGCGCCGCTTCCGGTTTTCTGGTGATTTATTGGAGATAGGAGTCTCGCGGTCTCTCCTGCCCGGGCTGGCTTTGAACCACGATCCTCAGATCTCAGCCTCCAGAGTAGCTAGGATTACAGGCATGAGCCACCAGCACCCGGCTCAATCACTTTCCTACGCAGGCTGGCTTTGAGTTGTGATCCTCATATGTCAACTTTCTAATTAGCTAATAATACACACATAAACCAATAACCAATGGCTCATTTGGAAACTATAATTTTCTCTTTCTCCCATCTTTGATTTATTTATTTATTTATTTTATTATTGTGAAAATATCATACAGAGGGGTTACAATTACATGGGCAAGATAGTGAGTACGTTTCTTATCAAGCATTGATGCCTCTTCCTTTGTTTCCCCATACCATCCCTTCCCCTCTCCACCGCCACACTCCCACACCTCCACACCCCCCTACCACCAGTCCTCGACCTCTCACCCCCCACCCCACCAAAGTCATAAAGTTCGTTTTTCAAAATAACATGTTGTACATCTCATTGTTGTAATAGGTCCACCTGTAACCCTATTTAAACAATTTGTTTTTTCCCTTCACAAATTATATCAACATCAAATACAGAGATATCAGGGCTTATAACATGGGGGAGGTACATACAAAGCAACAAATAAATCATCTTATAAAAAATGTTAGAAAAACTAGCAAGAAATAAAAATCATTTGCGTCCTTATCTTGGGGTTCATTTCACCTAACATCAACTTATCTGACCTTTTCTGCTTGTCTCAGACATATACTAGTTATTGCAATTAAGGGAAACCATGGGACGTATGTTTCTTTGGGCCTGGCTTACTTCACTTAATATAATTTATTACAAGTCTTTCCATGTACTAACAAATGGGGCACTGCATTCTTTCTGATGGAGGCATAGAATTCCATTGTATAACTGGAAACAAAGGAGGAGGCAATAATGCCTGACAAGAAATGTACTCATTACCTTGCCCATGTACTTGTAACCCCTCTGTACAGTATTTTCACAATAAAAAAATAAAAAGAATAAAAAAAGACTTACAAAGAAACGTGTCTGAAGAGAAATGTAGGATGGCCAATAGACACATTTAGAAATGCTCAACATCCCTAGCCATAAAAGAAATGAAAATCAAAACAACATTGACAATCCACCTAACCCCAATCACAATGGCTATAATCAAGTACTCTAAAAACAATAGATGCTGGAGGGGATTTGGACAAAAAGAAACCCTACTGCATTGTTGGTGGGAGTGTAAACTTGTTCAACCACTTTGGAAAGCAGTATGGAGGTCCCTCCAAAAACTCCACATAGAGCTCCCCTATGACCCAGCAATCCCACTTTTGGGCATTTACCCAAATGATCACATCCAAGACCATACTAAAGCTACCAGCACAGCTATGTTTATTGCACCATTATTTACCATATCTAAGATATGGAACCAACCTAGGTGCCCCTCAGTAGATAAATGTATAAATCACACTTTTGCATGTAATTTATCATCTTAAGGAAAGAGTCTGCTTCTATATCTTTCATCCTATATGACAAACCCTTATTTTTTGCTTCTCTGTTTGCTGAATAAATGTATTCCTGGAAATAGGATATTCACAGCAAATCTGGGTTTAAATTCCACTTTTTATATTTCAAATATAATATAAACTTTGTTTTTACTAGTCATTTTCTAAAATTGAGTGATGTTCATGCACACTGATATTTTGGTGCCTTTAAGTAAATTGAGACTTGATGTGGTAGTTTTTGTGTCTAATTGACTTATCCATTAGATTATTCATTTATAAACATGTGCATTGCAGTTTTTATTCATTCATTTATTTCTTTTGTTGGTCTTGGGGCTTGTACTATGGGCTTGGGCGCTATTCCTCAGCTCTTCAGCTTAATGAGAACTCACTACTGCTTGAGCCACAGCACCATTTCTGGCTTTCTAGTGGTTTATTGGAGATAAGCGTCTCACAGACTCTCCTACCCAGGATGGCTTTGATCTCAGCCTATTGAGTACCTAAGATTACAGGCGTGAGCAACTTACACTCGGCTTTTTAAAATTTATTTGTATAAAATAGTCGCCAAGGATTTACTTCAAATTGATAATGGGAGAGTTTTTCTTCCTGTTCCAAACTTTATATTTATTTCAGGAAAAGCACTAAAAATACATGATGTTTACTTGAGCAACATAAAAGATGGAAACATATTTCTAAAGAGAATGGATTTATTTATTAAAACATAGAAAAGAGTAAAATTATCAGTTTCTAGTTTGGTACTACATAAATTTCATGAGAATGTAGCTCATGATGAGAATCAGAGATAAATTGATATTAATATTACAGAGATTTACATCACAATATGAGCAATATAGGTATATTAAGGAATTGGTCATTCAAAGCCCTAGATACCTAATGGATGAAGAATAGAATTCAAACAAGTAGAGGTAAAGAATTTATCATGCAGCTATTATGATTGTATAATACAAATATGAAAGAAATGGAGCTTTTTCCTTTCTGAAGAAGAAAGTTTAGCAAGTAAGTTCAATGTAAGGCATCAGTTGAAATGAATCTAAAGTCTTTTACTCCAAGATATCCAGAGTACTCTACTCATCTTCTGAAGAGTAAATAAGTAATTATATTAATTACCTTTGCTTAATATTAATTTACTTGTAGCAAATAGGTTAAAATGTCTGTTCTCTTTCTTTCAATGTAGTAACATACATTTCATATTCTTTCTCTCTTCATACAAGCTTGACATCACTATTGCAAAGTAACACAAACAGAAAAACAAAAATCACCTGACACAATAATCACAAATCCTAAATTATGGAAAAAATCTATAATATAAAAATTAAGGGGCTGGGAAGGTGGCTCAGTGGTACAGCGCTTGTCTTGCATTCCTGAGGCCCTGGGTTCGAATCCTCAGCACCACATAAGCAAAAAGAAAAAAACCAGAAGTTGCAATGCCTAGAGTTCAGGCCCCATGACTGGACCCCCCCCCCAAAATTAAACCTGGTTGGTTCCGTGAAGATGGACGAGAAACTGGAGGCTAAACAAGCTCTCACATAGAAAGCAGTTTTAGTGTTCCTGTAAACAATCCTAGGCCAAAGAATTACACCAAGTGTGCCACCATAGTACAGAGAGTTTGGCTAGAGAGGGAAAATGCAGGCAAGGAGACAGATCTGAGCACTTGCCAGCAGTCACGGGTGAAGCAGCAGTGGCGGCAACCATACTCGTCATACTTACAATACAGAAAGTCCCGGACAAAGGTGCCAGATAGAGCGAGCAAGTGGATTCTACACAATACCAGCAAGAACTGACAAGGAGCAGATATCTTCATCCTGCAGATAGCAGACCAGAGACTACCCAGGAACCAAGACTCTGGGTGTGAGTAGAACCCTGACATCCTTACTCCTTCTCAGGGAGCAGAAGAGGGAAGGCCACCCCTCCGACGCCACAACTGAAGATCTCCATCTTTTTTTTTTGTGAGAATACCATACAGAGGAGTTACAATTACATGGGGAAGATAATGAGTACATTTCTTATCAAGCATTGTTGTCTCCTTTTGTTTCCCCTTACCATGCCTTCCCATACTCTTCCCCTCCCCCACAACGCTCCCCCTACCACCTACCAAAGTTGTAAAGTTCGTTTCTTTACATAACAACTTGTACATCTCATTGTTGCAATGGGTCCACCTGTATGCATAGTTAAACAATTTGTTTTTACACTTCCCCTCCACAAATTATACCAACATCAAATACAGTGAAAGCATAGGTTATACTATGGGGGAGGGACATACAAAACAACAAAGAAATCATCTTATAAATATGTTAGAAACATTTGCATGAAAGAAAAAAAAAACATTTGAGTAGTTATCTTGGGGTTCATTTCTGTAACACCAACTTATCTGACCTTTTCTGCTTGGCTCAGACATATACTAGATATTGCAAATATGGGAAACCATGGGACCTATGTTACTTTGGGCCTGGCTTACTTCACATAATATAATTTTTTCCAAGTCTTTCCATTTCCTAACAAATGGGGCAATGTCATTCTTTCTGATGGAGGCATAGAATTCCATTATGGACATATACCACATTTCCTAGATCCATTCATCTACTGAGGTGCATCTAGGTTGGTTCCATACCCTAGCTGTGGTAAATAATGCTGCAATAAACACAGTCATGCTGGTAGCTTTACTGTGGTCTTGTTTGTGATCATTTGGGTAAATGCCCAAAAGTGGGATTGCTGGGTCGTAGGGGAGCTCTATGTGGAGACTTCTGAGGAACCTCAATACTACTTTCCAAAGTGTTTGACCAAGTTTACACTCCCACCCACAATGGAGTATGGTTCCCTTCTGTCCACATCCCCTTCAGCGTCTGTTGTTATTAGAGTTCTTGATTATAGCCATGCTAACGGGTGAGGTGGTATCTCAATGTTGTTTTGATTTGCATTTCTTTTTTGGCTAGAGAGGTTGAATATTTCTTCATGTGTCTACTGGCCATCCTTCTTTCCTCTTCAGAGAAGTTTCTCTTTAAGTCTTTAGCCCACTGCTTTTCTGTATGCCAAAAATGAGAGAAGTGTTGCTGAAATCAGGAAAACAATTACATTCAGAATAGCAACAAAAAAATAAAATACCAAGGAATTAACTTAACCAAAGAAGTGAAGGACCTCTATGATGAAAACTTTAAAAACCTGAAAAAGGAAATCAAAACAGAACTTAGGAAGTGGCAAAACTCCCATGCTTGTTCCTGGATTGGAAAAATCAACATCGTGAAAATGGCAATACTTCCCAAGGCTATCTACAAATTCAGTGCAATACCTATCAATACTCCAACCGCATTCCTCAAGGAAATAGAAGAAGCAATCCAAAAATTCATATGTTACAATAAAAGATCCTTAATAGCAAAAACAATCCTTAACAGAAAGAACAGTGCTGGAGGAATATCAATACCAAATTTCAAATTCGAACAATGGAATAGAATTGAAAACCTAGAAATGAACCTAAAGACCTATAGCCATCTAATCTTTAATAAGGGAGCTAAAAAAATAGAATAGAAGAAAGACAGCCTCATCAGTAAATTGTGCTAACAAAATTGGTTAACTACTTGTAGAAAACTAAAGCTAGATCCTTATATATCACCCTGCACCAGAATCAACTCCAAATGGATCAAAGACTTTGGCGTCAAAGCAGACACTCTGAAAACATTACAGGATGGAATTGGAGAAACCCTAGGTCTCCTTGGCACAGGCTGAAATTTTCTTAATAGAGACTCAGAAACACAACAAATCAAAGAAAGGGTGGACAAATGGGATTGCATGAAATTGCAGAGCTTCTGCATGGCATAGACATAGCTTGAAAGAACAATAGAAAGCCCACAGATTGGGAGAAGATCTTCAGTAGCAATACAACAGACAAGGGTTTCATATGTAAAACATACCTGGAACTTAAAAAACTAAATCCCCCAAAAACAAATCTTCAAAGAAACAAGATCTCCATCTTGATGGAAATCTAGCTAGCTGCCCGGCTGAGCAGCTAGCTTCAACTCAGGCCTTGGAAGAAAACAAAAGAGTCATTTAGCTAGTCACAGGAACCTGACCTGACCTGCCATGACCAGCTCCACCTAGGGGAAAGTAACCAAGCCCAGGCAATAGAAGCTCCACCCCCTCAGGAGTCGCTTTCTTCACTGTGTAAAGAGAGCCAGAGACTGCCCCTCCCTACAGCATATTAGACAATTAAATGAAATTCAGTAAATCTAAACCCTGACAATGGCTCCAGGCTGGGCTCTGTGAGTGTCTCAGAAGCTAGCCCCCCAAGGAAAACCTATTGTTTGCTGAAAGGCCTCAACTCTACCCAGAACCAAGCCTAATCACAGCATCTCCCAACTAGAGGAGAGAGCCATCTTCCTGTTTTGTGATACTCAAAGCAGATCTCCCTCCCACTGAACTAGCCTGGGAGGAGGATTACAAAATCCTGGGTAAAGCAGAGCATTTTTCTGCCTGCTCAGACAAACTGACTTAAGAAACCAATCAAAGCTTGGGAAAACCAAACACCACAGCAGACCAGAGACTCAACCAAGAGAGTTGATACAGACAAAAGTGAGAAACAGGATCTTCCCCTTCACCTCCCCCGATAAAAAAACAAATCAAAGAACTATTTTTTGCCTATTTTTTTAATTTTTAATTGTTTAAAATTGTTTTCTATTAATCTTTTATTTTTCCTCTTAAAATTTTTATTTAGGTGTATATATATGTGTGCTGTTTTTTTCTCTACTGACCTTTCAGTCCTTTTTTTTCTTTCTCATTTTCATTTTTCTTCTCTTTTGTCCTTTTGTGCGTGACTTAATTGCTGTTCTGCTCATCCTCAGATATATCCGTCATCAATTATTACACCTTATCGACCATTCTGTACACACTTAATACAGAAATTTATTACTCAATTCAAATAATCTCAGGCTTAAATTCCTTAGTAGCAGTATTATATCTTTATGCCTATATAATTTTTTAAGAATGAGATGTTCAAGAATGAGATGTACAAGATGTATAAGTATTATATCTTTATGCCTATATAATTTTTTAAGAATGAGATGTACAAGTCATTATGTGGAAAAAGGAACTTTAGAATTTTGGTGGGTGGAAGGTTTGGTTGGGGGGGTGGGAGGAGGATGGGAAGAGATGGGAATGGGAAACAAAGGAGGAAACTACAATGCTTGATAAGAAATGTACTCATTATCTTGCCCATGTAATTGTAACCCCTCTGTACAGTATTTTCACAATAAAAAAATAAAAAAAGAATTTTTATTTTTTAGTTTTTCAAGTGTCCTTTCAATCCCACTCCTCCTCTCACCCTATCCTCATTCTTCTCTCAATTTCACCTTTAAAATTAGATAATCTTCAAGTTTCAATTTTCAAATTAATCTTTTGTTTTTTCATTTTTTCTCGTCTCTTTTTTTTTCTCGCTCCTATCATTTTGTCCAGCATATTTCCCTCTTTGAGATTTGGACTTGGTTAATTTCCCTCTCCTTTGACATTTCCCCATCCATTTAATCCTAATTTTCACCATATTTCTCCCTAAACCTAATAATTTCTGGTTTGCCAAATTCTTCCGTGCTGCTCTTAGCCCATTAATCCATAGTTGTTTGATGTTGAATAGATTTTATCTGTTAAACTATATTGTAGCTGAAGCCTTTTGACTGTGCAACTATAGGACTCTGGGTGATGCTTGCCTTAAAATAGTTTTCTAGCACAAAATTGGTGTTACTTTCATACCAAATGGGCAGAACAATCCGGAAAAATGGCAAGTTCGGGTATCTCCACTCCCACTCACGGTAATCAGGTGACAGAACAAATAATGAATAATCCAGAGGAGAGTTCCCAAAAAGCTGTACAACCAATACTGGTAAAGATGGTAAATGAAAAGATCGAAAACCTTCAAAGACTGAGTGTGAGCCTGATAGGGAGAGAGAGGATGCAAACCAAAGATCAAAGCAGGAATCTCTTAAGTGTGAGGAAGCTACTCAATGAGTGATTCAGGAATTGCATGAGCAGGTAGAGAACACTCAAAGAGAAATAAATGAATTGTGTAAGCAGGCTGAGAACAGTCAAAGAGATAGATAAGGATTGCATGAGCAGGCTGAGAACAGTTAAAAAGAATTATAGGAATTGCTTGAACGTGAGGAAGCTAACCAAAGAGTAATACAGGAATTGCGAGAGCGGGATGAGAATAGACAAAGATCGATAGAGGAATTCATGTAATACATAAGCAGACAACTGAAAAAATTCAGGAAGACCACAAAAGGAATGCTGAATGGAGCCACACAGAAGGAATCGAAGTCCAAGGAAACCATAAACAATCAACTAAGTGATTTGAGAATAAACACGGAACACCAAAGTAAGGAAGTAAAAAAATTATACAAGATCTAAAAAAAGCTCCAACAAAGAATTGGAAGCCACCAAAACTAAAGCCATTTCCTCTTAACTCAGGAATAAGACAAGGATGTCCACTCTCTCCACTCCTCTTCAATCTAGTATTAGAATGCCTAGCTACAGCAATAAGACAAGATGCAAACATAAAGGGGATCCAAATAGAGAAAGAAGAAATAAAACTCTCCCTCTTTGCAGATGACATGATCTTGTATATAAAAAGTCCCATAGACTCCACTCCCAAATTACTCAAGCTGATTCAAAACTTTGGCAAAGTAGCAGGATATAAAATTAACCTCCAAAAATCAATGGCTGTTCTGTATGCCAACAATGAGAAAAGTGGGGCTGAAATTGGGAAAGCAACTCCATTGGTAATAGCCCCACAAAAAATTAAATACCTAGTAATTAACTTAACCAAAGAAGTGAAGGACCTCTATGATGAAAACTTTAAAAGCTTGAAAAAGGATATCAAACCTGAACTTAGAAAATGGCAAAAACTCCTATGCTCCTGGATTGGAAAGATCAACATCGTGAAAATGGCAATACTTCCCAAGGCTATCTACAAATTCAATGTGATACCTATCAAAATTCCAAACTCATTCTTCAAGGAAATAGAAGAGGCAATCCAAAAATTCATATGGAACAATAAAAGACCCCGAATAGCAAAAACGCTCCTCAACGGAAAGAACACTTATGGAGGAATATCAATACCAAATTTCAAACTCTACTATAAAGCCATAGGAATCAAACCAGCTTGGTACTGGCACAAGAACAGAACTCAGGACCAATGGAATACAATTGAAAACCCAGAAATGAACCTACAGACATATAGCCATCTAATCTTTGATAATGGAGCTCAAAAAATAGAATGGAAGAAAGACAGCCTCTTCAGTAAATGGTTCTGGCAAAATTGGTTAACTATTTGTAGAAAACTAAAGCTAGATACTTATATCTAGCACCAGAATCAACTCCAAAATGTATCAAAGACCTCAGAGTCAAAGCAGACACTCTGAGAACATTACAGGATGGAATAGGAGAAACCCTAGGTCTTGTTGGCACAGGCTGAAATTTTCTTAATAGAGACTCGGAAACACAACAAATCAAAGAAAGGTTGGACAAATGGGATTTCTTGAAGTTGCAGAGCTTCTGCATGGCAAAGGACATAGCTAGAAGATCAATAGAAAGCCCACGTAGAAGATCTTCACTAGCCATAAAACGGACAAGGGTCTCATATCTAAAATGTACATGGAACTCATAATATTAAATTCCCCAAGAGGAAATCCTCAAAGAAACAACTCCCCAATAAATAAGTGGTCTAAAGACTTAAAGAGTTCTTGTTTATAGCCATTCTAACTGGGGTGAGGTGGTATATCAATGTAGTTTTGATTTCCATTTCTTTTACGGCTAGGGAGGTTGAGCATTTCTTCATGTGTCTATTGGCCATCCTTCTTTCTTCTTCAGAGAAGTTTCTCTTCAAGTCTTTAGCCCACTTATTTATTAGGCAGTTGTTTCTTTGATGATTTGGTGTTGGGGATTTAATTTTTTGAGTTCCAAGTATATTTTAGATATGAGACCCTTGTCCGTTGTAAGGCTAGTGAAGATCTTCTCCCAATCCGTGGGTTTTCTATTGATCTTGTTAGCTATGCTCTTTGCAATGCAGAAGCTCTGGAAGTTCATGCCATCCCATTTGTCCAACCCTTTTTTGATTTGTTGTATTTCCGAGTCTCTATTAAGAAAAATTTGGCTTGAGCCAAGGAGACCTAGGGTTTCTCTTATTCCATCCTGTAATATTTTCAGAGTGTCTGCTTTGACTCTGACGTCTTTGATCCATTCGGAGTTGATTGTGGTGCAGGGTGATATATAAGGATCTAGCTTTAGTTTTCTGCAAGTAGTTAACCAATTTTGCCAGCAACATTTACTGAAGAGGCTGTCTTTCTTCCATTCTATTATTTTAACTCCCTTATCAAAGATTAGTTGACTATAGGTCTGTAGGTTCATTTCTGGGTTTTCAATCCTATTCCATTGGTCTTGAGGTCTGTTCCTATGCCAGTACCAAGCTCTTTTGATTCCTATGGCTTTACAGTAGAGTTTGCCATATGGTATTGATATTCCTCCAGCAGTGTTCTTTCCGTTGAGGAGCGTTTTTGCTATTCGGGGTCTTTTATTGTTCCATATGAATTTTTGGATTGCCTCTTCTATTTCCTTGAAGAATGAGTTTGGAATTTTGATAGGTATCACATTGAATTTGTAGATAGCCTTGGGAAGTATTGCCATTTTCACGATGTTGATCTTTCCAGTCCAGGAGCATGGGAGGTTCTTGCGTTTTTCTAAGTTTTGTTTTGATTTCCTTTTTCAAGATTTTATAGTTTTCATCATAGACAACAACAGATGCTGGAGGGGATGTGGACAGAAGGGAACCTTACTTCATTGTTGGTGGGACTGTAAATATGTTCAACCACATTGGAAAACAGTATGGAGGTTCCTGAAAAGACTTCACATTGAGCTCCCCTATGACCCAGCAATCCCACTTTTGGGCATTTACCCAAATGTTTTCAAACAAGACCACACTAAAGTTACCAGCACATCTGTGTTTATTGCCGCATTATTTACCATAGCTAAGATATGGAACCAAACCAGATGCCCCTCAGTAGATGAATGGATCAAGAAAATGTGGTATATATACACAATGGAATTCTATGCCTCCATCAGAAAGAATGACATTTCCCAATTTGCTAGGAAATGGAAAGTCTTGGAATACATTATATTAAGTGAAGTAGGTAAAGCCCAAAGAAACATGATTTCCCTTATTTGTAATATCTGGTATATGTATGAGTCAAGCGGAAAAAGTCAGATAATGTGATGTTAGGAAAATGAACCCTTAGATATGTATTTAAATGTTTTTTTTTTTCTTTCATGCATTTGTTTCTAACGCATTTATAAGATTATTTCTTTGTTGCTTTCACTATATTTAATGTCAGTATAATTTGTGGAGGAGATGGGGGAAAACAAGTCGTTTAAGGATACAAGTGGACCAGTTGCAACTATGAGAAGTACAAGTTGTCATGTCGAAAAGGACCTTTACAACTTTGGTGGGGGGGGGGGGGGAGAGATTGGTTGGGTGGGCAGGGGGAGGCAGGAAAGGGATTTGAAGGGTAAACAAAGGAGGAGGCTGCAATGTTTGATAAGAAATGTACTCATTACCTTGCCCATGTAATTGTAACCCTTTTGTACTGTATGTTTACAAAAAATTAAAATTAAAAAAAAAGACTTAAAGAGAAACTTTTCTGAAGAGGAAAGAAGGATGGCCAATAGACACATGAAGAAATGCTCAACCTCCCTAGCCATAAAAGAAATGCAATTCAAAACAACATTAAGATACGACCTCACCCCAGTTAGAATGGCAGAAATCAAGAACTCTAATAACAACAGATGCTGGAAGGGATGTGCACAGAAGGGAACCTTACTGCATTGTTGGTGGGAGTGTAAACTTGTTCAACCACTTTGGAAAGTGGTATGGAGGTTCCTCAAAAGACTCCACATAGAGCTCCCCTATGACCCAGCAATCACACTTTTGGGCATTTACCCAAATGTTTACAAACAAGACCACACTAAAGCTACCAGCAGAACTATGTTCATTGCAGTATTATTTACTATAGCTAAGATATGGAATAAACCCAGATGCCCCTTAGTAGATGAATGGATCAAGAAATTGTGGTATATATACACAATGGAATTCTATGCCTCCATCAGAAAGAATGATTTTGCCCCATTTGTTAGGAAATGGAAAGGCTTGGAAAAAATTATGTTAAGTGAAGTAAGCCAAGCCTTAAGAAACATAGGTCCCATGATTTCCCTTATTTGCAATATGTAGTATATGTCTGAGTCAAGCAGAAAAGGTCAGATAAGGTGATGTTAGGGAAATGAACCCTAAGATATGTATTCAAATGTTTTTTTTTCTTTCATGAGATTGTTTCTAATGCATTTATAAGATTATTTCTTTGATGCTTTGAATGTCCCTCCCCCACAGTTTAATCCCTGCTTTCACTATATTTGATGTGGGTATAATTTGTGGAGGGGAAGGGGAAAAACAAGTTGTTTAAATAAGGATAGAGGTGGACCGGTTGCAACAGTGAGAAATACAAGTCGTTATGTCGAAAATGAACTTTACGACTTTGGTGGAGGGGGCAGTGTGGAGGATTGGTTGGAGGGGCCGAGGGAGGATGGGAAGGGATGGAAACGGGGAAAAAAAAGAGGAGGCTACAATGGTTGATAAGAAATGTACTCACTATTTTGCCCATATAATTGTAACCCCTCTGTACAGTATTTTCACAATAAAAAAAAAAAAAGAACCACAGGGTTATCTCAATAGATGCAGAAAAAGCATTTGCCAAGATCCCACCTCCCTTTATGATAATGGTTCTAAAAAAATTAGGAATCCATGGAACATTCCTATAGCCAGTGACCTACAGCCAGCATTATACTTAATGGTGAAAAATTAAAGCCATTTCTTCTTAACTCAGGAACGAGAAAAGGATGTCCACTCTCTCCACTTCTCTTTAATCAACTATTAGAATGCTTAGCTATAGCAATGGGACAAGATGGAAACATAAAAGCGATCCAAATTCGGAAAGATGAAGTAAAGCTCTCCCACTGTGCAGATGACATGATCTTTATATTTTTCATTTTATTTTTTATTGTGAAAATACTGTACCGAAGGTTTACAATTACATCGGCAAGATAATGAGTACATTTCTTATCAAGCATTGTAGCCTCCTCCTTTGTTTCCCCTTCCCATCCCTTCCCATCCTCCCCCTGCTCCCTCGCCCAATCCTTCCCCCTCCCCCCGCACCAAAGTTCTAAAGTTCGTTTTCGACATAACGACTTGTACATCTCATTGTTGCAATGGGTCCGCCTGTATCCCTATTTAAACGATTTGTTTTCCCCTTCCCCTCCACAAATTATACCGACATCAAATACAGTGAATGCAGGGGTTATACTGTGGGGGAGGGACATAAAAAGCAACAAAGAAATAATCTTATAAATGTGTTAGAAACAATTGCATGAAAGAAAGAAAAACATTTGAATACATATATTATAGTTCATTTCCCTAACATCACCTTATCTGACCTTTGCTGCTTGACTCAGACATATAGTAGATATTCCAATAAGGGAAACCATGGGACCTATGTTTCTTTGGGCATGGCTTACTTCACTTCACTATGTTTATGGCGGCATTATTTACTATAGCTAAGATATGGAACCAACCCAGATGCCCCTCAATAGATGAATGGATCAAGAAAATGTAGTGTGTATACACACACACACACACACACACACACACACACACACACACAATGGAATTCTATGCCTCCATCAGAAAGCATGACATTGCCCCATTTGTTAGGAAATGGAAAGGCTTGGAAAAAATTATATTAAGTGAAGCAAGCCAGTCCTAAATATGTCATGATCTTGTATTTAAAGAATCCAACGAACTCCAATCCAAAATTAACCAAGCTGAATTAAAAGTTTGGCAAAGTATGGGCTGAGAACGTGGCTCAGTGGTAGAGCGCTTGCCTTGCATGCCTGAGGCCCTGGGTTCAATTCCTCAGCACCATATAAGCAAAAAGAAAAAAGCCGGAAGTGGCGCTGTGGCTCAAGTGGTAGAGCGCTAGCCTTGAGCTGAAGAGCTGAGGGACAGTGCCCAGGCCCAGAGTTCAGGCCCCACGACTGGACTCCCCCAAAAAAAAAAAAAAAAAAAAAAAAGTTTGGCAAAGTAGCAGGGATAAAATTATCCTCAAAAATCAATGGCTTTTCTCTATGCCAACAATGAGAAAAGTGTAGCTGAAATCAGGAAAGTAACTCTATTTGGAATAGTACCACAAAAAATAAAATACGTAGGTATTCACTTAACCAAGGAAGTGAAGGCCCTCTATGATAAAAACTTTAAAAACCTGAAAAAAGAAATCAAAACAGAACTAAGAAAGTGGAAAAACTTCTCATGCTCCTTGACTGGAAGGATTAACATCGTGAAAATAGGAATACTTCCCTAGTCAATCTATAAATTCAATGCGATACCTATCAATATTCCACCCCCATTCTTCAAGGAAATAGAAGAAGTAATCCAAAAATACATATGGAACAATAAAAGATCCCAAAGAGCAAAAACTATCTTTAACAGAAATAACAGTGTTGGAGTAACATAAATACCAAATTTCAAACTACAAAGCATAGTAATCAAAACAGCTTGGTATTGCCACAAGAACAGACCCCAGGACCAGTAGAACAGAATGGAAAACCCAGAAATGAACCAACAGACCTATAGCGTTTAATCTTCGATATGGGAGCTAAAAATTAGAATGGAAAAAGACAGCCTCTTCAGTAAATAGTGGCAGCAAAACTTGTTAATCACTTATAGAAAAATGAAGCTAGATCCTTATATGTCACCCTGCACCAGAATCAACTCCAAATGTATCAAAGACCTCAGAGTCAAAGCAGACACTCTGAGAACATTTCAGGATGGAATAGGAGAAACCCTAGCTGTCTTTGGCACAGGGCCTAATTTTCTTAAAAGAGACCCAGAAACACAACAAATCAAAGAAAGGTTGGGCAAATGGGATTGCATGAAATTTCAGAGCTTTTGCATGATAAAGAAATAGCTAGCAATTTCAATTGAAAGGCCACGGATTTGGAGAAAATCATCACCAGCCATACAAAGGACAATGGTCTAATATCTAAAAGATACTTGGAACTCAATAAATTTAATCCCCAAAAAACAAATCCTCAAACAAACAACTCTCCAATAAATAAGTGGGTAAAGACTTACAAAGAAATTCTCTGAAGAGGAAAGTAGGATGACTAATCCACATCTGAAGAAATATTCAACCTCTCTAACCCTAAAAGAAATGCAAGTTAAAACTACAATGAGATACTACCTCACCCCAGTTAGAATGGCTATAATCAAGAACTCTAATAACAACAGATAGTGAAGGGGATGTGGACAGAAAAGAACTTTACTGCATTGTTGGTGGGAAAGTAAACTTGTTCTGCCACTTTGGAAAGTCATATGGTGGTTCCTCAAAAGACTCCACATAGAGCTCCTCTATTACCCAGCAATGCCACTTTTGGGCATTTACCCAAATGATCACAAACAAGATCATACTAAAGCTACCAGTACAACTATGTTTATTGTAGCATTATTTACCTAGCTAAGATATGGAACCAAACCAGATGCTCCTCAGTAGATGAATGGTATACATACACAATGGAATTCTATGCCTCTATCAGAAAGAATGACATTGCCCCATTTGTAGGGAAATGGAAAGACTTGGAAAAAATTATATTAAGTGAAGTAAGCCAGGTGCAATGAAATCATAGGCCCCTGGTTTCCCTTATTTGCAATAACTAGTATATGTCTGGGACAAGCAGAAAAGGTAAGATAAGTTGATGTTAGGTGAAATGAACCCCAAGATAAGTATTCAAATGTTTTTTTTCTTTTATGCGATTGTTTCTAACACATTTATAATATGTATGTCCCTCCCCCACGGTATAACCCCTGTTTTCACTGTATTTTATATTGGTATAATTCGTGGAGGTGAAGGGAAAAAAACAAACCGTTTAAATACGGATACTGGTGGACTTATTGAAACAATGAGATGTACACGTCGTTATATCAAAAAACGAACTTTACAATTTTGGCATGGGGATAATAGAGAGCGAAGAGGGGGAGATTATAAGAGATACGAAGGGGAAACAAAGGAGGAGGCAACAATGCTTAGTAAGAAATGTACTCATTATCTGTTCAGTATTCAAATACTGTTCAGTATTTTCACAATAAAAAATGTACTCATTACCTTGCCCATGTAATTGTAACCCTTCGGCACGTATTTTCACAATACAAAATAAAAAATAAAAAAGAAATGCAAATCAAAACAACATTGAAGTACCACCTCACCCAATCAGAATGGCTATAGTCAAGAACTCTAATAACAAAATATGCCAGAAGGGATGTGGACAGAAGGGAATCCTACTGCGTTGTTGGTGGGAGTGTAAACTTATTCAACCACTTGAAAAGTAGTATGGAGGTTCCTCAAAAGACTCCACATAGAGCTCCCCTATGACCCAGCAATCTCTCTTTTGGGCATTTACCCCAATGAAAACAAACAAGACCAAACTAAAGTTACCAGCACAATTATGTTTATTGCAGCATCATTTACCATGGCTAAGATATGGAACCAACCCACATGCTCCTCAGTAGATAAATGGACATGAAAATGTGGTATATATACACAATGGAATTCTATGCCTCCATCAGAAAGAATGACATTGGCCCATTTGTTAGGAAATAGAAAGACTTGGAAAAAATTATACTAAGTGAAGTAAGCCAGGCCCAAAGAAACATAGTTCCCATGGTTTTCATTATTTGCAATTACTAGTATATGTCTGAAACAAGCAGAAAAGGTCAGATAAGTTGATGTTAGGTGAAATGAACCCCAAGATAAGGACTCAAATGTTTTTTTGTTCAGATTTATTTTAATGTTTTTATGGAGGGGAAGGGAAAACACAAATTGTTTAAATAAGGTTCAAGTTGGACCTATTGCAACAATGAGATGTATAAGAGGTTATATAGAAAGACGAATTTTACAAGTTTGGTGCTGTGGAGGGGGGCGGGAGGATCGGGGGGAGAGATTGGAAGGGATTGTAAGGGGAAACAAAGATGGAGGCAACGATGCTTGATAAGAATTATACTCATTACCTTGCTCATGTAATTGTAACTCCTCTGTACATAATCTTCACAATAAAAAAAGGAATATGGAAAAATCAAATTTTGGATTCTGCGAATTTTACAGAAACATAATTATATACCTATCTCTTTTTGTGTTGAAATAGCAAACAAATTAATTGCTTGAAAACAGGTTACAACAGTTTTTACTTGAAAATAGTTACTGCAAATAATATTAATAATTGTCCATCTGTATGTACAAATGATACAAATTATTATAATATGCATCTTGCTTTTAATTTTTTATGTTTTCACTGGCAATTGTTCAAATGTGTCTCATATTCAAGGAAGATTTCCCCGAGTAGATTCCTAAGGATATATTGCCACACATGTTAGCAAGTAATAAAGTTCCTCAGAGATCAATGTCTATTACTGAGCAAATGTCTTTCAGGTTTTGCCATTACTTATATTTCAAATATGAAAACCCTAGACACTGTAATATTTACTTTAAAAACCAAATTTTATCTTATACTGGCAGTGAATGAAAATTTTCAAATGGAGAGAAAAGAAAAGCAAAACAGTATCACATCAAATGAGGGTAGGCCAAAAAAAAAAAAAAAAGACAACACAGTCAGGAAAATCTTTCTGTTGTTTAGCTCAAAGTAGATATGGTATGAAGTGGCAACTCCACTCTGACAACTCAGAATGCTGAAAGGTGGCCACAGAGGGTTAAAACAGACAATTCTTGAGAGGGTTAAGAGACTGGAGTACCACAATCCTTCTTTAATGCTGGAAATGCTGAAATTTCAGTGCTGTTGACCTTGAAGGCAATGTTAATGTGTACATCATGTCTAGACTTTTTCTGGTTGCAATATCCTGTTTCAAAACAATAAGGGAAAAAGTGTCTCTTACAAACTGTGTTTTGGTTCTGATTGTAATCCTAATATAGATGCTTTATTTGTTTTCTAGATCATGGGGCTTGAACTCTAGGCATCAGCACTGTTCCTGAGGTCTTCAGCTCAAGGCTAGTGTTCTACCAATTAAGCCATAACACCAGTTCGATTTTCTGGTGATTAATTTGAGACAAGTGTCTTAATGACTTTCCTGACCAGGCTGGCTTTGAGCTACAATCCTCATATCTTTGTCTCCTGATTAGTTAGGACTATGGGCATGAGCAACTGGTACCCAGCTAGATGTTTTATTTTTTTGCATGTATCCATGGTTACTTGCCCTATGTAAATTCAAGCAAATATGCTTGATTGTGGAGACTCAGGGCCCAAGTGCTAGTTAGCCTTGAGACCCCTGGTTTCACACTATCTTTCTATTTGTTTATATGATTACCAACAATTTTCCTTTACAATGATTAAGAGAAAAGTGAATTCTTAGAGCCACATCAGCAAAGGAAAATTGATCAGTAAGAAAAACTGGTTCCTAGACAGAGCATTTGAAGAAAAGATAACAAGGAGAGATAATTGGAGGGAAGAGGGAATGAGAAAAAGAGGAAAAAGACAGAGAGAAAAGGAGATAAATTAGAAAGAAGGAGGCAAGGAAAGCTAATAAGCAGGAAACAGACTGAAGAGAGAAAATCAAGGAAATAAAGTATCACAGACTTTACTGCTCAGACTGGCCATGAACCTTGACCCTCTGATCTCAATCTCTTTAGTAGTTAGGATTTCAGGTGTGAGCCAATTACACCTTGCTGGGAACCTGCTCCTTTATGAAGGAAGGCATTCTGATTAACTCCATTTTCCAGATATAGAAACAGAGGCAAACAAATTAAAATGACTTGTCTATGATGTCACACGTTAGTAAATGCTGGAGCTGGGTCTTTTATCCTGGTCTTTCCAATGGCAAATCTCACCCTCAAATAATACTCCATTAGTGTGTTGCCTTTGTTATCCCCTACCCTCACATTCCTGTAGCAAGGAATCAAAAACACCCCCAGGTGTGATTACATACAGGTTTTGTCTAATGAAGAGAGTGCCTGGGTTTGAGTCTCATCTTCACTACTGAAGTTGGATTGAGAGGTTTGTTGGGCCGGGATTAAAGATTTGAGTTTTTGGCCCTGGCAAATCATTGGTTTTGTTCCAGTAGCCTGGTCTGTAAGACTAAGATAATGATTACCTATCTCATAGGTTTATTACCAAGTTCACAAAGAAAAAGGTGGGTTGGTGCCTAGCATATACTCAGCAACCCATTGATGTCAGCTGCTTATTTCATTGAGTAAAGATGGCAGCCTATGGCTGGGTGTCCAGTTCAGTAGTAAAGCCTATACTTATTTAGCATGGTGTGGAGGAGGAAGTTTGGGAGGGGACAGGAGGAAGAATCAAGAAGAAGGAAGAAGAAATGGTAGAATGTGACCAGGCACCAGCAGCTCAAGCCTATAATCCTAGCTACTTAGGAGGCTAAGATCTGTGGACGGTGGTTCAACCCAGCCTGGGCAGAGAAGTCTCTGAGACTCTCAAGTCTAATAAAGTACTCAAAAAAAGCTGGAAATGGCATTGTTGCTCAAGGGGTAGAACACTACCCTTGATTGAGCACAATTTGGCTAAGGGACAGTGCTCAACCAATGAGTTCCAGTTCCAGGCATGGCTAAATCAATCAGTCAATCAATAAAACAAGGAGTACAAGTGGAAGATTGGGTTGTGTGTTAGCCATGTATTTTTTTCTTGCTATGACAAAATATTTGACAGAAATATCTTAGGAAGTTATTTTGTTCAGTGTCATAGATTTCAGGCATTCATGGCAGAGCAGAACATGGAGGACATGGAGCAGGGGGAGGGTTAAGAGAGGGAAAGGGAGTGCTTCGATGGGAGGATTCTCTTTTCTCCTCATTAACTCCATATGGAAAGCCAGCCTATCGGATGGTGCCACCCATGTGCAGGAGGGATATCTGCTTCAGTTAATCTGTTATGGAAACCCCCCAAACACACCCAGAGTTATGCTTTACTTATTAGCTGGGCGCATCTAAACCTAATCAAATCAATCCCATTGAAGTTCATCCTCAAGATTAACCATCACAGCTATCAATTTCATTTGCCTCCAAATTTACATTCCTTGTTATATCTCACCAATCATTTATCATTCTTGTTTTTTCACTTTTAGGCTACTTTGTGTGTGTGTGTGTGTGTGTGTGTGTGTGTGTGTGTGTGTGTGTGTGTGTGTGTGTATGTGTGTATCCTACTTAATGGTGAAACCACATATACTTTTCTCCTAAAATCAGCAACAAGGTTACCATATCTACTGTCACCACTTGTAAGTTGCAGGAACTAGATTTGCAAGGAAAATCAATTTGACAATAGAAATGTCCATATCTGTGTTGATAGGAAGGAGTGTAATTATCTTTTTTGCAGATAATATTATCTTTTTTTGTTCCATCCTAAGCCTAGAACTCAGCGATTGTGTTTTGTCCCTGAGCTTTTTACTCAAGGCTAGAGTTCTACCCCTTGAACTGCAACTCCACCTCTGGTTTTTTAACTGTTAATTGGAAATAAGAATCTCAAGAGTCTTACATACTTCTTTGTCCATTCTGGCTTCCAACTGCAATCCTCAGAAATCAGCTTCCTGAGTAGCGAGGATTAGAGGCAGCAGCCACTGGCTCCCAAATCTCATATTATTTTTTATTTAGAAAATTACAAGGATTCACTAAAATTATAATGTTCAATAACTGAAGTAATAGGGTATAATGTGTGTTTAAAAATAATTGGATTTACATTTGTGAGCAATGAACAATTAAGAATAATGTAGGGAGTAAGTTCTGTTTATACTAGTATAAAGTCAATGTATCAAAAATGTAACCTTGAACAATGAAAACTACATTACACATCAAATCTTGAATGCACTACAGTTTTCACTTGATATCCTATTCTGCTTGCCTCTCCGGAATTTACTTTTACGGAAAGAAACTAATATTTTTCCTTTATATTATTATAAGGACTCTCAAGTGGAAATATATACATCCAAATACGCCCTGGGTTCTCCATTTTCATGAGGAGTGGCGTGATCTCCATCTTGGATACCGACAAAGTCAGCGGAGCTGCTAGCTCCAACTCAGGCCTTGGAATAAAATGAGTCATTTAGCAGGTCACAAGAACTTAACGGTGAAGTGACCTGCCAGACTCAGCTCCATCCAGGGAAAAGTCACCCAGCTCAGGCGCCAGCCATAGGAGTGGCTTTCCTCACTAGGTAACCAGAGCCAGAGGCTGCCCTTCCCTCTAGAAGCCTCCACAATCAATTGAAAAACAGAAACCCTGAGAATGGCTCCAGGCTGGGCTCTGAATTTTTCACAAAATAGCCCCAGGGAAAAGCTACTGATTGTTGAAAGGCCTCAACTCTACCCAGAACCTAGCCTCATCACTGCATTCCCCTCTTTTGTGATTCTCAAAGCAGATCACCCTCCCTTTAAACTAACCTGGGAGGGGGATCTCAAAATCTTGGGTAAAGCAGAGCATTTTTCTGCCTGTTCGAACAAACTGACTTAAGAAATCAATCAAGCCACAGGATCTCAAGCAGACCAGAGATTCCCACAAGAGGATGGTTACAGACACAATGGAGATACAGGATTCTTCCCACCCCTCAAAAAAAAAAAAAATCAAAGAACTTTTTTTTTTTCTTCTTCTTTTTTTTTTTGGTACCTTATATATATAAATATCTCTTTTTCTTTTCTAAAACTTTTATGAATCTTTAATTTTTGCCTTTTTTGAAAAAAATTGTTTTCCAGTAACTTTTTTTTTCCTCTTATAATTTTTATTTTAGGGATACATGAATGTGTGTTTTCCTTTCTTTTCTTGTCTTCTTTCTCTTTCTTTCTCTTTTTCTTTCTTTTTTAATTATCTTTTTGTTTTTTGTGTAGCTCTACTGAACTTCTGATCTTTTTTCTCCCTTTCTTATCCTTTTCACCTTTTAATCTCATTTGCTCTTCTTTATGTGACTTAACAATTGTCCTGCACATCCTCAGATAAACCCGCAGTTAACTAGTAGACCCTATCCCCCATTGTGTACACACTTAATCCACAAATTTATTACTCAATTCAAAACTTCTGAGATTTAAATTCCTTAATAGCAGTACTACCTCTTTATACTTATATAACATTTTAAGCATTTTTTTTAAGTTTTTCACATCTCCTCTATGTCCCTCCCCTTCTCTCAATATAGTCACATTCCTCTCTAAATAGATTGTATATTTTCTCCATAATAATTTTAATTTTTACGTTTCTATTTTTTTCCGGTCTCTTTTCATTTCCCTTTCCCTTCTTCTTTTTTTCTCTCTCTCTCTACTTGCATCCTACCCAACCTATTTCCTGCATTGAGATTAGGACATAGTTAACTCTCCCTGTGCCTCCCCACACCAATCTATTCCTATTTTTTACCCACATCTCTCCCTAACACTTATAATTTCTGGTTTTCCAAATTCTTCTCTGCGATTCGAAGCCCATTAACATATAGTTGTTTGATGTTGAATAGATGTATCTGTTGAACTAGATTGTATCTGTAGACTATTGACTGTACAAATGCAAACTTTGGTTGATGGTTACCTTAAGATAGTGTTCTAGCACAAAACTGGTGCTATTTTCATCTCAAATGGGCAGAGTAAGCCTTGAAAACACAAGAAAAATGGTAAGTCCGGGTATCTCAACTCTCAATCTTGATAATCAGGGGACAGAACAGATAATGAATAATCCAGAGGAGAGTTCCCAAATAGCTCTACAAACACTGCTGGCAAACATGATAAATGCAAAGTTTGACAACTTACAAAGGACTCTGTATGAGCGTGATAAGGAGAGAGAGGAGGCATACCAAAAGTTTATACAGGAATATCGTAAGCGTGAGGAAGCTACTCAAAAACTGATACAGGATTTGCATGAGCAACTTGAGAATACTCAAAGAGAAAGGGAGGAATGGCGTGAGCAGGCTGAGAACACTCAAAGAGAACTGCAGGAATCCCACAAATGGGAGGAAGCTAATCAAAGACTAACACATGAATTTAGAGAAGAGGTAGAGAATACACAAAGATCACTAAAGGCATTCATGGAATACATTAACAAAGAGCTGAAGGAAGTCAGGGAGACCACAAAGGGAATGCTGAATGGAACCCAACAGAAGGAATGGGAGTCCAAAGAAACCATAACCAATCAACTAAGTGATTTGAGAACAAACACTGAACACCAAATTAAGGAAGTAAAGAAATTCATACAAGACCTAAAACAGAGCTTCAACAAAGAACTTGAAGCCATCAAAGCTGACCAATTAGAAGGAAAAGAGATAAAAAAACAAAGTAGAGAGTCTTGACAGCAGGTTAGACCATGCAGAAGATCAAATCTCAGGGATTGAAGACAGCCTAGATATTATAGAGAAAGAACATACAACCATCCAAGACAAGTCCAAGAAATATGATAGATCTATCCAACACCTGGAAGACATCATCAGAAGGCCTAATCTAAGGATAATGGGTGTAGAGGAGCACCTAGAAACAGAAGTTAATGGTCTAGGAAATTTGTTTAACAGGATCCTCGCAGACAACTTCCCAAACATACAAAAAGATAGGCCTATTCAGATACAAGAAACTTTTAGAACATCAAATAGACCAGACCAGAATAGGACATCCCACCATCACATTATAATCCACACAGGATCAACTCAGACCAAGGAAAAGATCCTTAAAGCTGTCAAGGAGAAAAGGTTAATCACCTATAAAGGGAAACCAATTAGAATCACCTCAGATTTCTCAGCAGAGACAATCAAAGCAAGAAGAGCCTGGAATGATGTATGCCATGCCCTAAAACAAACAACTATCAACCAAGAATACTGTACCTAGCTAGACTTTCCTTCATATCTGAAGGCCAAATAAAAACCTTCCATAGCAAAGAAAAATTGAAACAAAACATCTCCACCAAACCAGCCCTACAAAAGATTCTTAAAGATGACCCACACATAGAAAACCAACAAGACCACAATAAAAGCCAAGAAACTGCACCCAAACTGAGAATCCAAGAACCATAGGAAGAACCCAGTTTTCGCAGCCCCCAAGAAGGTGGATAACATGCTAGGAACTCCCAAATACCTCTCAGTCCTATCTCTTAACGTTAACGGACTGAACTCTCCAATTAATAGACTGTTTGGTAGGATTAAAAAACAAGACCCTTCTATATGCTGCCTGCAGGAGTCACATCTTGCCGGTAAAAACAAAAACATTTTCAATGTAAAAGGCTGGAACAAAATCTACCAAGCAAACGGCCCCCATAAACAGGCGGGAGTTAAAATGCTAATATCAGATAAAATAGACTTCAAATTAAAATTCGTGAGAAGAGATAAAGAAGGTCGCTACATACTAATTAAAGGATCTCTCCCTCAAGAGGATATTACAATTCTAAATGTCTATTCGCCAACAATGGAGCACCCAAATTTATCCAAGAAACACTACTTTCCCTCAAATCCCATATAGATCCAAAGACATTAATTGTTGGGGATTTTCACACACCACTCTCCCCACTAGATAGATCAACTCGGCAAAAACTCAACAGAGAAACCGCAGATCTAAACAGCTGCATAGATAATCTAGATTTAACAGACATCTACCGAACATTTCACCCAGCAGGATCAGAATACTCAGCAGCACATGGAAAATTTTCTAAAATAGGCCACATTTTAGGCCACAAAGCAAACTTGTCTAAATTCAGAAACATTGAAGTTCTACCTTGTATTCTCTCTGAACACAAGGGAATAAAATTAGATCTCAACACAAAAAGCCACCAAAGAAAGTCCGTTATCACATGGAGGCTGAACAACACATTGCTGAATCATGAGTGGGTCATGGAAGAGATTAGAAAGGAAATTCAAATGTTAATGCTATTCAAAAAAAATTAACACACAAAATACCGCTCCTCTGAGACACAGCAAAGGTAGTACTCAGAGGCAAGTTTATAGCTCTGAGCTCCTACATCAACAAATTGGAGAGATCTATTTAATGACATATCGAAACCTCCTTGAAAAAGAGCAGCAAGATAAACCCCAATCCAGTAGACGGAAAGAAATAATTAAAATTAAATCAGAATTAAATGAATTAGAATCCAAAAAAACTATAGAAAGAATCATCAAAACAAAGAGTTGGTTCATCGAAAAACTTAAAAAAATTGACAGACCGTTAGCAAAACTTATCAGAAAAAGAAGAGAACACACCCAAATTAATAAACTCACAGATGAGTTTATTTATCACCACGGAAACAACCAAGATTCAGAACAGTATAAGGGAATACTTCTCAAAACTTTATGCTAATAAGTTTGAGAACTTGACAGAAATGGACCTTTTCCACGCAAATATTGACAAACGAAAACTAATCCAAGATGAGTTAAACTATCTTAACAGGCCCATATCAAGCATTGAAATAGAAACAGCAATGAGACATCCCAGTTAAGAATAGTCCAGGACCAGATGGTTTGACAGCGGAATTTTACAAGGCCTTCAAAGCAGAGCTCACACCAACACTCCTCCAATTCTTCAATGAAATTGAAAGAGAAAGCTCACTACCGAACACATTCTATGAAGCCATCATAACCCTCATCCCAAAACCAGGCAGGGACTCATCAAAGAAAGAGAACTATAGACCCATTTCTTTGATGACCATTGATGCAAATCTTCTCAACAAAATTTTGGCCAATCGACTTCAACAATTCATCCAAAAAATCATCCACCACGATCAAACAGGACTCATTTCAGGGATTCAAAGGTGGTTCAATATACACAAATCAATTAATATTATTCATCACATCAACAGGAGCAAGAATAAGAACCACATGGTTATCTCAATAGATGCAGAAAGAGCATTCGACAAGATCCAACACCACTTTATGATGAAGGTTTTGGAAAAATTAGGAATCCATGGAACATTCCTCAATACAATAAAGGTTGTATATGACAAACCTACAGCCAGCATTATTCTCAATGGTGAAAAACTAAAGCCATTTCCTCTTAACTCAGGAACAAGACAAGGATGCCCACTCTCTCCATTTCTCTTCAATCTAGTATTAGAATGCCTATTTACAGCAATAAGACAAGATGCAGATATAAAGGGGTTCCAAAAAGGGAAAGAAGAAATTAAACTCTCCCTCCTTGCAGATGACATGATCTTGTATTTAAAGGATCCCATAGACTCCACTCCCAAATTTCTCAAGCTGATTCAAAACTTTGGCAAAGTAGCAGGTTATAAAATTAACCTCCAAAAATCAATGGCTGTTCTGTATGCCAACAATGAGAAAAGTGGGGCTGAAATTAGGAAAGCAACTCCATTTGTAATAGCCCCACAAAAAATAAAATACCTAGGAATTAACTTAACCAAAGAAATGAAGGACCTCTATGATGAAAACTTTAAAATCTTGAAAAAGGAAATCAACACAGAACTTACAAAATGGCAAAACCTCCCATGATCCTGAATTGGAAAGATTAACATCGTGAAAATGGCAATACTTCCCAAGGCTATCTACAAATTCAACGCAATACCTATCAAAATTCCAACCTCATTCTTCAAGGAAATAGAAGAGGCAATCCAAAATTTCATATGGAATAATAAAAGACCCCGAATAGCAAAAACCCTCCTCAACGGAAAGAACACTGCTGGAGGAATATCAATACCAAATTTCAAACTCTACTATAAAGCCATAGTAATCAAAACAGGTTGATATTGGCATAACAACAGACCTCAGGACCAATGGAATAGAATTGAAAACCCAGAAATGAACCTACAGACCTATAGCCATCTAATCTTCGATAAGGGAGCTAAAACAATAGAATGGAAGAAAGACAGCTTCTTCAGTAAATGGTGCTGGCAAAATTGGTTAACTACATGTAGAAAACTGAAGCTAGATCCTTATATATCACCCTACACTAGAATCAACTCCAAATGGATCAAAGACCTTGAAGTCAAAGCAGACACTCTGAAAATATTACAGGATGGAATAGGAGAAACACTAGGTCTCCTTGGCTCAGGCTGAAAATTTCTGAATAGAGACCCGGAAACACAACAAATCAAGGAATGATTGGACAAATGGGATTGCATAAAGTTGCAGAGCTTCTGCATGGCAAATGACATAGCTAGCAAGATCAATAGAAAGCCCACGGATTGGGAGAAGATCTTTACTAGCCATACAACGGACAAGGGTCTCATATCTAAAATATACTTGGAATTCAAAAAATTAAACCCCCCAACAACAAATCCTCAAAGAAACAACTGCCCAATAAATAAGTGGGCGAAAGACTTAAAGAGAAACTTCTCTGAAGAAGAAAGAAGGATGGCCAATAGACACATGAAAAAATGTCAACATCCCTAGCCATAAAAGAAATGCAAATCAAAACAACATTGAGACATCACCTCACTCCAGTTAGAACGGCAAAATTCAAGAACTCTAACAAAAACAGATGTTGGAGGGGATGTGGACAGAAAGGAACCTTACTTCATTGTTGGTGGGAATGTAAACTTGTTCAACCACTTTGGAAAGCAGTATGGAGGTTCCTCAAAAGACTTCACATAGAACTCCCCTATGACCCAGCAATCCCACTTTTGGGCATTTACCCAAATGTTTACAAACAAGACCACACTAAATCTACCAGCATAACTATGTTTATTGCAGCATTATTTACCATAGCTGAGATATGGAACCAACCCAGATGCCCCTCACTAGATGAATGTATCAAGAAAATGTGGTATATATACACAATGGAATTCCATGCCTCCATCAGAAAGAATGACATTGCCCCATTTGTTAGGAAGTGGGAAAACTTGGAAAAAATTATATTAAGTGAACTTAGCCAGGCCCAAAGAAACATAGGTCCCATGTTTTCCCTTATTTGTAATATCTAGTATATTTTTGAGTCAAGCGGAAAAGGTCAGATAATGTGATTTTAGGAAAATGAACCCTTAGATATGTATTTTAGTGTTTTTTTCTTTCAAGCATGTGTTTCTAACGCATTTATAAGATTATCTCTTTGTTGCTTTGTATGTCCCTCCCCCACAGTATAACTCCTGCTTTCACTATATTTCATGTCACTATAACTTGTGGAGGAAATGGGGAAAAACCAGTTGTTTAAGGATACAGGTGGACCCATTGCGATAATGAGAACTACAAGTTGTCATGTCCAAAACTAGCTTTACAACGTCGGTGCGTGTGGGGGGGATGGGGGAGTTAAGGAGAAGGATTGGGATTGGGGGGGAGAGGGGAGGCTGGGAAGGGAATGTGAAGGGTAAACAAAGGAGGAGGCTGCAATGCTTTGTAAGAAATGTACGCATTATCCTGCCCATGTAATTGTAACCCCTCTGTACAGTATGTTCACAAATAAAATAAAATTAAATTAAAAAAAAAAACCAGGCACTCTCTTCATTAGACAGAGCCTGTACGTAATCACACCTGGGGGTGTTTTTGATTCCTTGCTACAGGAATGTGAGGGTAGGGGATAACAAAGGCAACACACTAATGGAGTATTATTTGAGGGTGAGATTTGCCATTGGAAAGATCAGGATAAAAGACCCAGCTCCAGCATTTACTAACGTGTGACATCATAGACAAGTCATTTTAATTTGTTTGCCTCTGTTTCTATATCTGGAAAATGGAGTTAATCAGAATGCCTTCCTTCATAAAGGAGCAGGTTCCCAGCAAGGTGTAATTGGCTCACACCTGAAATCCTAACTACTAAAGAGATTGAGATCAGAGGGTCAAGGTTCATGGCCAGTCTGAGCAGTAAAGTCTGTGATATTTTATTTCCAATTAATCACCAGAAAACCAAATGTAGTCTAGTATTGAAAACTGGTAGAATGCTAGCCTTAAATAGAAGAACTCAGGTACAGAGCCTGGAACCCAAGTGCAAGCCTGACAACCAAAACCAACAACAACAAAAGAGCAAGTTCCAATCATTTCTTTAAGATAGTATATTAAGGTTGAAATCTGATGACTGAAGTTCATAGCCAGCCCAGGCAGCTAAATCTGAGAGTTTTATCTCCAATTAACTTAAAAAGAGCCAGAAGTACAGATGTGGCTCAAATGATAGAGGGCCAGTTACAGATAGCCACCCACTGCCTTTGATCCAACCTGTCATAAGCCCAGCACAAGTGGCCCAACAGCAGATATTTGTTGGTGGGAAACTGAAGGAGTGAACACTATAAGGGACCTCACCTCCTGCTATCTTTTCTTGTTCAGGCCCTCTCTGGCTGTATTGTTATCTATTCTCTCATCCTGGGAAAATAACCATAGCATAAAATTTGTCATCTCAACCAGTTACAATTGTACACTTCAGTGGCTTTAAGTACATTCACATTTTCATGCACCCTCTCTGATACCAACTTCTAGAACTTTCTCAGAATACAACCTGAAATTAAGCACTTATTAAACAGCACCTTCCATCCATCCCTTTCCCCAGTCTCAGGAAACCCACCATTCTACTTCCTGTCTCACAATTTGACTGTGGCAGATCTCCTGTGACAAGAGTCATGATATTCTAGTGATAGTGGTAGTAATGGTGTGTATGTGCATGTGTTTGTGTGTGTGTTTGTGTGTTCATGCTCATGCACACACAGTTTTATTACTTGTACTAGGTCCTGGGCACCATCCCAGGGTTCTTTTGCTTAAGGCTAACACTCTGCCACTGGTACCATAATTCCACATCAGTTTTTTGAGGTAGTTAATTGGAGATGAGTCTCATAAAGCTTCAGTCCTCAGCTCTAAGCTTCCTGAATAGCTAGAATTACAGACATGAGCCAACAACTCATGGCTAGAGATGGTGAATTTTAACACATTAATTCTGCTAGCAGGTAGTGCCTCATGTTTTAGTCAAACATCAGTGTAAATGTTGCTGTGAAAATACTTTTGGAAGCAGGGGTTATACTGTGGGGGAGAGACATACAAAGCAACAAAGTAATCATCTTATAAAGCTGTTAGAAATAATCGCAAGGAAGAAAAAATATTTGAATCTTTATCTTGGGGTTCATTTCGCCTAACATCAATGTATCTGACCGTTTCTGCTTATCTCAGACATATATTATTTGTTGCATATAAGGGAACCCATGGGACCTATGTTTCTTTGGGTCTGGCTTACTTCACTTAATATAATTTTTTCCAAGTCTTTCCATTTCCTAACAAATTAAAAACAAATTGTTTAAATAGGGATAAGGGTGGACCCATTGCAACAATGAGATATAAAAGTCGTTATGGAGAAAAACAAACTTTACATCTTTTGCGGGAGGGGGGATTAAGGGTGGCTGGGTGGGAGATGGGAAGGGATGGTAAGGGGAAACAAAAGAAGAGGCAACAATGTTTGATAAGAAATGTATTCATTACCTTGCCCAAGTAATTGTAACCCCTCTGTACAGTATTTTCACAATAAAAAAGGAAAGAAATTAAAATATTTTTGGATGTGATTACCATTTTAATCACATTGGTAAATTTCAATAGATAAATTTAAATAATTTTAAACTTGGAGTAAAGAAGATTTATTATGGCCTGGGAATGTGGCTTAGTGTTAGAGTGCTAGCCTAGCATGCATGAAGCCCTGGGTTTGATTCCTCAATACCGCATGAACAAAACCTAGAAGTGACTCTGTGGCTCAAGTGGTAGAGCACTGTCCTTGAGCCAAAGAAGCTCACTAACAGTGCGCAGGACCTGAGGTCAAGCCCCAGAACTGGCAAAAAACAAAAACATAACCGAACAAAGCAAAAAAAGATGATTACCCTTCCTAAATAGAATGGGCTTTGTCCAATGATTTGATGAATTTCAGAATTTGAGTATCCTCACTTAACTGCAGTATAGAAATTCGGAGTCTCCATCTACAGGCTGAATGATGCAAAAATTTTCTCTTGCTTGAGATATCAGGCCTGATATCCCCCAATCAACACATACACATATGTGTACACATACATGAATGTGTACATATGTGTGGACACATTTTATATATGTGTATATAGATATACACACACACATACATATACACACAAGTTTATAGTGGGGAGGCTTGAACTCAGGGTTTAGACACTTTCCCTTAGCTTATTCTGCTCGAGACTAGTACTTACCTCTTGAGCCACACACACCTTCAGGTCCAGGTTTTTGTTGGTGTGTGGGAGATAGTCTTGGGTGAAGGTTATGAGCCTTTTTTGTTCTTATTTTTTGGTGCCAGTACCAGAGCTTGAACTCAAGATCTGGGCACTGTCCCTTAGATATTTCACTCAAAACTAGCACTCTACAACTTGGGCTACAGCTCCATTGCAGGCATTTTAGTGGTTAATCAGAGATCATGGCTGTAAACCATGATCCTCAGACCTCAGCCTCCTGAGTAACTAAGATTACAAGGATGAGATACCAGCACCTGCCTCAGACAGTATTCTTATGTTCATACTATTTTCACTTTGAGCTGTGTGGCTCTAGTCAGTGGCTTAATCTCTCTGAATACCATTTTCTGATATGTGAATGAAGTTTAAGAAAGCACATGAATAATAATAAATACTCCATGGGGTGGGTATGGACATTTGATGGGGTAAAAATAAAATAAATGAAACCTTCCTGTCTCAATACAGGAGTTGTTAGTAATCAATATTTATTATTTGTCATTATTATTTGGCCTGACCTTGATTTGAGAAGCCTTATAAGGTGCAGGGCAGAGAAGAGAAGTCCCACTGCAGCCTCTTCCCTGCCCCATCTCACTGGCTTTCTTTGAAGTCACTAGAGGCCCCCAGCCTTGATAAATGTCCTAGCCCTATATGTTATGACTTGCTGGCAGATTTGAATTTGACTTTAATCACTCATGTTCTGGCTGTGATTTTGAGGAAAAATGGCTAAATACTGCTGGTGCCAATGGGCAGATAGCAGCCCATTCTATACTCTGGTCATTGAAGACTCCCCCAAACAATAGAGTGAGGGAGAGAGAGAGAAGGAGAGGGAGAGGAAGAGAGAGAGGGAGAGAGAGAGGGAGAGAGGTAGGAGAAAGAGAGAGGAGACTGAGTCGCAAAGCTGCTTAGTCTACTAATCACGGTGCTGGCAGAATCTGTGCTGGACCAGGACTGCCAAATGGGATAGAGACACCCACCCTATAGCCATTGAGGGGGCTCCCTTTCTTTTCCTGGAGTGCTGGTGATGTAGGTATTTTTTAGATGATAGGATAGGAGAAGGATCAGAGTAGGCATGTCACTGAAAGGATCTGATTCCAAGGAATGGATACCCATGTCTTA
This sequence comes from Dipodomys spectabilis, assembly GCF_019054845.1. NCBI lineage: Eukaryota > Metazoa > Chordata > Mammalia > Rodentia > Heteromyidae > Dipodomys > Dipodomys spectabilis. The sequence continues at coordinate 159,491 of NW_024870788.1, forward strand.
CTCTTCTTGCCATGAGAGGTCCTTGATGTCCTCGGGTTCCTATTCTTTACAAATGAAGCAAAGGCTAGATCTTCAGTCCCAAGGCCCAGGGAGGATTCAGTAGGCCTGAACTCAAGCACAGCATTGGCTCTGCAGGGAGAATCTGACTGTCAGCACCAGCCAAGGATGTGTGGTTAAAAAAATATGCCTCCTGGTTGTCTGTAGGTTCCCAGATACCCAGAAGTTTCTATTTCACTCAACTCTTGAACTAGATCTTTCCTTCCTTCCCTTTCTCCTTCTATCCCCTCCCTCTCTTTTTTGTCTTCTTTGGACTTGATAACAGGGCCTGTGTCTGAGCTTTTTCGCTCAAAGCTAACTCTCTACCACTTTGCGACACAGTTCCACTACTGGTTTGCTTTTACATATCTGAGCCACTAATGCCATAATTCTTCTCTCCCTCTTTCCTTCTCCTCCTGCCCCCACTCCCTTTCTTTCTTTCTCTTTCTTTCATTTTGTGTTTGTCCTATGGTCTGAAAAGAGGGCTTGGGCACTGTTTCTGAGCTCTTCATTCAACGCTAAAATTCTACCACTTGGGCCACAGCCCCACTTCCAGATTCTTATAGTCTTTCCTGCCCAGGCTGGCTTTGAACAGCAATCTTCAGATCTCAGCCTCTTCGCCAGCTAGGATTAAAGGTGTGAGTCACCATCACCTGGCTTACTTTTTCTTTTCAAAAACTTTCATCACAGGCAGTGTAGTTAGTGCTGTACTGAAGCACCAGCCAGACTCTGTAATAAGGACATACATGTCTCAACTGGCCTAGGGTCAAACATTATTAAAACCAATTCACACTGAGGAAACCAGGTAAGACAGATTTACCCAGAAGGGTGAAGAATCTATGCCTGATGCCAATAGCTACATCTAGACTCCTAGACTGAGGAGGCTGAGATCTGAGAACCATGATTCAAAGTCAGCCTGGGCAGAAAAGTCGGTAAGAGTCATCTCCAATGAAGAACTAAAGACCAAGAAGTGGAGCTTTGGCTCAAGTGGTACAGTGTGCCAACCTTGAGAATAAAAGCTAAGGGACAGAACCCAGACTCGAAGTTCAAACCCTAGGATTGGTGCACACACACACACACACACACACACACACACACACACACACACACACACACACACACACACCACAGAATGCCTGTAACCTGTTTGTCTCTTGGTCCACAGGTTTTTTTCCCAAGAAAAGGAACTGGGACAGGGGCATGGATTTGAGGTCTGAGTCCACTGACATACCAGGACTTTTCCTCCTCTGTAATATGGAAATAAGCATACCTGACTTATATGGTTGTTGGGAGCATTAGATGAGCTAACAAAAAGGAGTGTGTGTGTGTTTCAGTGTGTGTGCATGTGTGTGTATTTGTGTGTGTGTGTGTGTGTGTGTGTGTGTGTGTGTGTGTGTGTGTGTGTGCCATTCCTAGGGCTGTCCCTGAGCTTTTTTGCTCAAGGCTAGCACTCTACCACTTGGGACACTGGTCCACTTCAAGTTTTTTTTATGTTTAATTGGAGATAAAAGTGTCATGGACTTTTCTACCCAGTGCTGGCATTGAACCACAACCATCATATTGCTAGCCTCCTGAGTAGTTAGGATTACACATGTGAACCACTGGCTTCAAACTATAATGAGGTTTTAATGAAGGGGAGCTGGTGATATTCTTCAGTTCCTATTTGATGGTGACGTCCCCTGAGATCCCTAACATGGAATCAAAAGATGGGGCTCTGCTTTCAAGGAACCAGGATGAGTCAAAAACAGCCAAACAATGTTGCATTGACATACAGCCCGGTCTTATTTCTACTCACAACATGAGATTAAGGTGAGTCAGTAGGAGCTTCTTTTCTTCCTGTGAGGGACACTGCTCAGACACACTTACAAGAGCACTGACAAAGAAAATGAACGTAGACTTCAAACTGATTGCAGCTTCTACATATATTGTAATCATGTGATTGTACCTAGCCTTGAAATGAACAGAAATGTATAAGTCTATCATGTTATATGTGCCCATGTTGTAGGTTGGCAGACATGTATGTCAGCAACTGCTCACAAGTGTTTTAGACCCATGGATGATGACTTGCTTTATCATTAAAAAATTTTTAAACTGGTAGTGCAGAGTAGGACTTGAATTCAGGGGCTGGGCCCTGTCCCTTTGCTATTTTTACTCAAGGCTAGTGCTTTACCACTTGAGCCACAGCTCCATTTATGGCATTTTTGGTCGTTAATATTTACCTGCTCAGGCTGGCTTTGAACCACAATCCCCACCCTCTTAGCCTCCTGAGTAGCTAGTATTACAAGTGTCAGCCAACAGTGCCCAGCTGACACATAAATGTCTTTTGTTTAGTGGCCTAGGAAGATGGCTCAGTGATAGAGTATTTGCTTCTCATGCATGAGGCCCTGGGTTTGATTTCTCAACACCACATGAACAGACAAAGATAGGAATGGTGCTATGGCACAAGTAGTAGAGCATTCGCCTTGAGCTTAAAGAGCTGAGGGACAGTGCCCGAGTTCAATCCCCATGACCAACAAAAAATATTTTGTTTACATATGGTGGAGTTCCTTTCAATGTATATACTATTTTAGATAAATATGAAGAAGGACTTAAGCACCTTACATTGTATAAAGATAAGAGTTATGTATTTCTGGGAAGAAAGTCATTAACTTACATTATGTAATGGTGTGTGTGAGGCACCAAATGGTCTCTACATCTTTGTCATTCTCCTGAAATTTCCCTTGGGTGCAGTGCAATGTTCAATGCTCAGACCATCTCAACAGACACATTTGGCATTTGTCAAAAATGACAAATCCCAGAGCGGTACTGGTGGCTCACAGTTATAATCCAATCATGAGGTTTGCAATGAGAGGATTGCGTTTAAAAGCCAGCCTGGGCAGGCAAATCTGAGTCTCTTACCATTAATTAACAATGAAAAACTTGAAAAACAAAAAATGGAAGGAGCCAAATCACCAGTGGCTCACGCCTGTAATCCTAACTACTCAAGTGGGAGATCTAAGGACCACAGTTCAAAGCCAGACCAGGCAGGAAAGTCCATGAGACTCTTTTGTTATTGTTGTTGTTGGGTCTGGTCATGGGGCCTGAACTCTGGGTCTGAGCACTGTTCCTTATCTCTTCAGCTCAAGGCTAGCGCTCTACCACTTGAGCCACATTGCCACTTCTGGCTTTTTTCTTTTTGCTTATGTGGTACTGAGGAATAGAACCCAGGGCCTCTTGCATGCAAGGCAAGCCCTCTACCACTGAGCCACTTTCCAAGCCCTCCATGAGACACTTATCTCCAATAAATCACTAGAAAACCAGAAATGGCACTGTGCCTCAAGCAGTAAAGTGCTGTCTTTGAACTGAAGACCTCAGGGACAGCGCCCAAGCTCAGAGTTCAAGTCCCATGACCGACCAAAAACAAACAAACAAATAAAGCATCCCTTGTAGGAAAGTCTGTAAGACTCTTATCTCCAATGAATCACCAAAATGCCAGAAGTAGAGATGTGGATCAGGTGGTAGAGCACTGGTCATGAGTGATAAAAACTGAGACAGAACCCAGGCCCTGAGTTTAAGACTGAAGATCTGAAAACACACACACACACACACACACACACACACACACACACACACACACACACACACACACACAGAGAGAGGAAGAAAAATTGCTATTTTAGTCCAAATGCACATACAGATGCGCAGGTATATAAGTTTCAAAGAGGCAGAATAAAATATGATCACAGTTTGGAATACCAAAAAATACCATGTCCCATCAGTTCCTGGCAGAGAAGGAAGGCATGTGGCATTCTACCCTCAGGGAACTGCTCTCAGGGACATTTTGGGCAATCCCTCCACAGGAACACGTCTGGACTACTGGAGAGTCAAAGGTGGCAAGTTCCTCAAGAACCAGAAATTCGCATTTCACTCCCTCCAAGGGGCCTACAGCTCCAAGAGGGTCTTTGCACTCACTCCCCAATCAACAATACCTAAAAAACAGATAGGATGGGTAAGAGTGAACAGGGAGAATTAGTGGGGAGGCCTAGCGTTCCTGTGCAAGTGGTTAAATGGGAAAAGGACTGATCTGAGTAGAGACACAGGATATGCAGGTGGAGGTTAGGGAGGGGAGCAAAGATGATGAGGGCATCAGTCCTACAGGATACAGACATGTGCAGACAGGGTACACTCCAGAAAGAGAATGCTGGAGGAGGTCAGGGGACAGGAGAGGGCAATAGAAAGAACTAATTGTAAAGTATGGTAAGTAGAAATAAGACTCCCATACTGGGGCACCAAGGGCCCTGGGTTCTATTTCTGACTGTACTGAGTGGACAAATCCCTATCCTCGCAGCCTCAATTTACCCCACCTGGGAGAAAAGTAGGAAGAAGCACAGACTGTTCTGGTGCTGTCACTGAGGTCACCTACCAGAGGAGGAGAAAGGAGAAGCTGCAGGTTTGAAGTAAACCCAGACAGGGGTGGGAGATTGGGCAACAGCATTCTCTCAGCACCATACTGAGGCACTCAGTTATCTGCCTCCTAACCCCTCGGGGTGCCATCAGGCTGCCGATTATGGTACAGAGCCCCAGCCCCACGTTGAGCAGGAAGCCTAGGGCTGCCAGTAATAGAGTCACTGCCTGCAGAAGTGACACCTTCTTCTGCTTCTGCACAGCCAGTCAGCCCCACCGGCCCTGCAACCTTGCTCCAAGCCTAGGCACGTCCACATGGTGACAACAGCAACAACTCAGCAAAAGGGTGTGGCCCAGGCACCAGGCCACTCCACAGCCCACCTTCAACTTCTTCTGTTTACAGGCTAGCAACCCAGATGCTACCACTTAGTCACCAACTCAGGGGGTAGTCGCAGCCACCAACCCACAAGTTGGGCACTATGGAGTCCTCAGACTCAAGATTCCAACTTCCACACTTGTTAGACAAAGACTATATCTGTTACCTTGGCCTTCTGGAGAGTTCCAGTCTATCTAGGTGTGATGTGTGGGTCTGATATCAGATATATCCCTCCTCAACTGAAATGGTGTATCTTGCTCCTCCATGGCTCCCCCCCTTGCCAAGTGAGGTGAGAAAGAGCCAGAATTGGATAGTTGGGCTATAAGCCGTACGTGCTTGATGCTAGTGAGCAGGGAGCGTTTTGGTGGTTCAAGTGTACCCCAGGGATCTATCCCTCTTCACAGCCTCCTCTGCGTCTGTGAGCTATCCTTGAGGAGTCGAGATTCTCAGGCTTTGCAGATACTGCTGGAGCCCTGCCATTGCCCTGCCTCCAAGATCTCAGACTCCCCACTGCTGTTGGCCAAGGCCTGAGGACACCAAGACCCCAGGATTTCAGTGTCCGCAGCCATGAAATGGGGTCCATGCTGTGATCAGTGTATACTATTCCACTAATGGGCCCTGGTTTCTTCCTTGTCAAAGACCACAGATGTTGGGTGTGCATGCACATATATAAACCAGAGTGCATTGCCTGCTGCCCTGTGACATCTGTCTGCCATTTGTACCAAAGTGTTAGGGAGGTGACATGAGACTTTCCTGTGGCCTCTTCCTCATGAAGGTACAGTCCCATGCATGTCCTCTGGACACTAAGTGCACGCCGATCCCTTCCAGAAACCTCCAGTTCAGTGTTTGTCTCTATTCAGCCCCATTAGGCAACCATCAGCCAGCACCAATGTGGGCTAGACCCTGTGCCAGGCTCCAGGAGGATGTGCAGGAAGCCCCAAGCCTTAAGAGTTCAAATGACTGAGGGCTGAAGCACTAAACAAACAAGGAGTGACCCAAGACAGGCTAATGTGTGCATCAATGTGGTGAGGGCTCTGAAGAAAGACTTTCTGCGCCACAGAGAATCTGGTCCTCCTGATCCACTGCTCATCCCGAAACTGCTTCTTCCTTGATGCCTTCCTGTCTGCCGTGTTCCACATGTGCCCTCTTGATTCTCTTCTTTCCAGCCTGCCACTAATCCTGGTGATTTACCAGCTACACACATAGATAACTTCGCCTCTCATTTCTTTTCGTTCCAGGCTGAACAGTAAGGTCAGTATTTCTGACATCACAGCTTGAGTCAATATCTGTAACAAAACTTTGAAGGCTTGGGTCACCTTGGCTTGAATACACATTCTTGGGGATGACACACAAGAATTAATCAAAATAGGCAGTTTTGGCTCAAACTTGTAATCCTAGCTACTCAGTGTGATATCTGATTTGCTATTCACTGGAAGAAAGTTTATTCTAGCCTCAATCCTTCCTGCTGTAGCTAATTTTCTCTCCTGAGGCCCTTTCCCTTGGTAAAGAAGGCTATCCATGGGAACAAAAATGTAAATTCAGAAACATCTTTGCTAAAAGTAAACTTCTCTCTCTCCCTCAAGCTTCCCAGGCTGGCAGCTTTGCAGTTTATCACAAATTTTGCGGAAGGCCACTAACAATTTTGATGCTTATCACCAGCTGTACTGAGTTCTTTATTACTCAGGAACTTGTAATAAACATCATTCCTGTTCAGAAAATTTCAGCGCACTGTCAGAGGCATTGACTCGTGTGTCCCCATCTGAGCTTCTGTGTGGTGTGAAGGTGCATGCTGACATGCATTCTCTCTGGGAAAAAGATGCCCCTTCTTCCACATCAGGGCAAAGGTCCAATGTCCCAAGGCATGTTTGACTCAAGGCTATGATTTGCTTCTGTAATCTTGCTTGCTTGCTTTGGTAAACATCACCTATGTGAAAGCACTTCCTATAAAAATCCCCCCTGAACAACAAACAGGGCGGTTCTCTAGCTCTGTGAGCTGAGGACAGATGGAATATGGCTAAATAAAGAACTTCCAGCCAAATTGCCTGAGTGCTGTCATATCTTCCTGGGAAATTGGAATACTACAATTTAAATTGGAATACAACACTCAAGTGGCTAAAATCTGAAGACTAATCTCCATTTGAAGCCAGCCTTACAAGATGGCCCATGACACTCTTATCTCCAATAAACTACTCAGAAAAAGAAGTTCTGTGACTCAAGTGGTAGAGCACTAGCCCAAAGCATAAAGAGGCTCAGGAACAGCACTCAGGCCCTGAGTCCAGGTGCCAGTACTGGGAAAAACAAATACAACAACAACAACAACAACAAAAAAAAACGGGTAATCAACTCTCCTGTCTTCCTTGTCCTTACTTCTCAGCCTAGTACTGTCTTTGTGTCTTCTGTCACAGTGCTGTTGACCAAGAAGTCCTTTGCACACAGAAAGCCTGCTCTTTCTTACCTGCATTGGCCACATCATTCATTCTCTATTCTCCATTCAATGTTAAACATTTTTTTTGGGGGGGAGGTCCGGTCTTGGGGCCTGAACTCTGGGCCTGGGCGCTGTTCCTCAGCTCTTCAGTTCAAGGCTAGCACTCTACCACTTGAGCCATAGTGCCACTTCCGGCTTTGTTCTTTTTGCTTATGTGGTGCTGAGCAATCGAACCCAGGGCCTCAGGCATGTAAGGCAAGCTCTCTACCAATGAGCCACTTTCCCAGCCCCTCTATGTTAAACTTATTTGTTCAACGCTGATGTTCTATGTTGGGTCTTCGTCCGTCCCACGAAAGACTCCTGTTCCCACACCCAGGAGACAGTCAGACGCAGCGGGGAGCCAAATCCAGCAGGTAGAAAACTCATTTATTAACAGAGAGTAGCCCTTATTAAAGACAAAAAGGGAGGAAGAGGAACCAATCACTGTCAAGGTCACATCCTATCATGCACCTGAGCCTTCCCGGGCTGGTTAGGCACTGAGCGGAAGATCAATTGGGCTCTGCCCACTCTACCCTCTCCCAACGCCATCTTGGCTGCCCATGTACTCTACAGTAAATTAGGCTCTGCCCACTCAACCCCCTCCCAAAGCCATCTTTGCTGCCCATGTGCTCCACAGTTCTATTGTTGAGTCTCACCTCTACTGTATCTCACTTTTTGGAGATAAGAGTTTCAGCAACATTTCTTTCTAGTCTGGCTTCAAGCCTCCATCCTCAGTTCTCAGCCCTATAAGTAGCTAGTATTATAAGTGTGGGCCACTGGTAGCCAGCAAATTTGACTATGTTTTGGTACCTTATATATGTGGAATCATAAATATAGTTTTTATTTTTAATATGGTTTATTTGACAGTATTTTAAAGATTCATTCTTGTTGTAGCATGGTCAGAATGTCATTCCTTTTTAAGATTGAATAATATTCCCTTGGCTGGTTATACCACATTTTGTTTATCCGACAAGAGACATTTGGGTTTCTACATTTCTACTACTGTGAATAATGTCATGAATAACATTATTATCTTTTACATTGAGCACACTGCTGTAAAAGCACGCCAGAGGCATCCTTTCATAATAAACCGAGGTGCACTGTGGGGATTCACCTGTGGCTTTCCTTCATATTAACTATCAAAGAGAAAACTTACAGCCAGTGAGGCTCATATGGAGTGATCAACTTAAATATTTTTCATCCTATTTACAAGGATATTGCTGTAATCCTATATAAATAAATATCCAGCCAGGTACTGGTGGCTAATGCCTGTAATCCTAGCTACTCAGGAGGCTGAGATCTGAGGATTTCCAGCTTGGGCAGGAAAGACTGTGAAACTCTTATCTCAAATTATCCACCAGAAAATCCAAAGTGGCTCTGTGGCTCTAGTGGTAGAGTGCTAGACTTGAGCTGAAGAGCTGAAAGAAAGTGCCCAGGCCCAGTGTTCAAGCCCCATGGTCAAAAATAAATCAATAAACAATATCCAACAAGTTGACAAATCAGGCAGGGCCTTTGAAAATTTGTTCTTCTCTTCTCTGGAAACTTCTACACCTTTGTGTGGACCTGAATGCTTAATAGTTCCTGTCTTTGATCCTGCTTATCAGGAGGCTGAGATCTAAGGATCCCTGTTCAAGCCCAGTCTGGAAAGACAATTCTGACAGACTCCTATCTCCAATACACTAGCAAAAAACTTCAAAGTAGAGGTTTAGCTAAAGTGGTAGAGCATCTGCCTTGCAGGAAAAAGCTAAGCAAGTGTATGCGACCCTGAGTTCAAGCCCCAGTACTTGTACACACACACAAAAGGAAAATAAACTTTGTTTAGTTAGTTCATCTTTTCAGCAGCTAGATCAGAAGTTCTGCCCCAGAAAGGCCTTCCCTGGCCATATGACCTAAACTATTAACTTCCTCTCAGTTCCTTGATTTTTCCTCAGAGCAGGTCTCAGTTTGGGCCTCCCTCTGAAGGGTGTGATCTCCAAGCTCACTCTATTTTATAGCATCCTTTTCTCTAGCAGCACCTACTCCCCATTATTGAAAATCAGAAAATTAGACCTCCTTCTGAGCAGAGCAGTTTGCAAAAAGGGTCGCCCTCTTCTCTGGGTCAAGTAGCCCAAATAGAGCTGACAGCTGAGGATTTTAGCTCATACAACTCTCAACCACGGGAAGGTAAACTGAGGACCTTCCCAGGATAGGAAGATTATAACAACTGTATTTAGTAATTCCTGCTTGAGCAAAATGTATCAATCAATGTCACAACAGGAAGGAAACTATTCAGAATATATCTTACCTTCCCCTCTCCTCTTCTAGTTCTCAAGAGGATTTTGAAAAAATTGGATTTAGGTGTGGTTATTTTTCATATCTTCCCAGAGTCACTTGTTCAAAGCTGCACACCAGCCCAGGTTGCTCACAATAGGAACTCCGCCTTAGGAGCCCAGCTTTAATCTTGGGCCCCTTTCATCACTCTTACAATATAGGATGCACCCAACAAGGAAAGGGGCTTCAGGGGCTTTATCCTCCTCCCACAGACAAGTTAGTTCCAGAGGGGAAACTGACCTGGCCATCGACTGAAAGTGAACCAGAATAGGTGAGCTCAGAGTGAGCCCTCCTAATGGGAAAGTCACAACCATTAAGTTAGATAATATATAATAAAGGGTTGCCTGGCTGTGGTGGATCACACATGTAATCCTAGCTATTCAGAAAGCTGAAGTCTGAGGACTGGGGCTTGAACTCGGAGCCTGAGCCCAAGGCTAGTGCTCTACCACTTGAACCACAGTACCACTTCCAGCTTTTTCAGAGTTGGTTATTGAGATAAGATTCTCATGGACTTTCCTGGTCAGGCTACCTTTGAACCACAATCCTCAATCCTCAGCCTCCTGAGTAGCTTAGATTACAGGTGTGAACCACCAGTGCCCATCTGGCCCCCATTTTTCAGATGTACCTCACCTCATTCTCTTTCTCAGTCAGAACCAGCCACACACCACTTCCTCCTGATATGGGGTTTATTCCAGCCCTGAGACTTTCATCCTAGCTATTGCCTCTGTCACATGCCCCCAAAGCTGGCTCCCTCTCAATCTACAGGTCTTGGCTTCAGTGCTACCTCTTCACAGAAACCTTTTCTCTATGTATGTGGATTCTGGGGTTTGAACGGGTTTGAACTCAGGACTTGGTCACTGTTGCTTATCTTTTTTTAATCTTAAATATAGTATTCTACCATTTGAGCCACAGTTCCCAATTATGCTTTATTGCTAGTTAATGGGAGATAAGAATTTCAGAGACATTTTTGTTGAGGCTGACTTTGAAACATGATCGTCAGATCTTAGCTTCCTGAGTAGTTAAGATTACAGGTGTTAGCCACCAGCACTTGACTCACAAGGACTCTTTCTTGCACTTTCACCTGCACTATTTATCTTTCTATAGTTGTTTCATATATTGGTTTATTGACTTTTCACTTGGCTTCCACAAATAAAAGATCAGTTGTGCCTTGGGTAGGTTCCCTGTCTGCTCCTAGCCTACATTTTGGATCATTCACACCTGACATGCATCTGATGAATGGTGAATCTCTCCACCCACTGTCCCCTTTTACTTTCCTTTTTTTTATTTTTTTGTACGGTCTTTGGCCTTGAAATCAGGGTCTGGGCATTGTTCCTGAGTGGAATCCTAGGTTGTTAATGTTAGCTTCTTGGGAGGCTGAGATCTGAAGATTGTAGGTTAAAGCCAGTCCAGATAGAAAAGTCCTTGAAACTCATCCCCATTTAACCACCAGAAAACTAGAAGTGGCATTGTTGTTCAAGTGGTAGAGCACTATCTCCTACTTGTAATTGCTTGCAAACATTAGTTCCTCTGGTTTCAGTAGCCAGCGTGTGGATTGAGACATGATCTCTCTATGCAGCCTTTGCTGTATAGGGATTATCCCTCCTATAATTAGTTTTTGAGTATACTTCTTGCAATCTTTCACATCCCAATAACAGGTCCCTGTGGCTCTCAACTGCTATTATCTTTGATGTCTTATAATACTCTCCACCTCTTCCTCCAGAATTGCTCTGCTCCTGGGCCTGCATACTGTAGCATATTCTGAGAAGAGTGGTAGTTATTTGCTAGCCACACCCATCCTGCCCAATCTCCGCCTTAAATTATACTTTGGTCTAATTATGAGGCTACCCAGAGGGAAGGGAATATTCTGCTAACCACACTCCTCCAGCCCTGCTTCTTAGTAGACAGTTTATGATCTCAAATTGTGGCTCCCCAGAGAGGAATCTTTCACTGCTGCTTAAAAAGAAAGACCAGCCAAGGAAAACAACACAGAATCCTGGCCTGGAACTGTGCTAGGACTGGGGTTTTTCTGCAAGAAACAGAAGGGAATGGCAGGCAGAGTGGTACCTAAGCCTCTCTTCAGAGGTGACTGCTTGTCATTATAAAGCAATTGAAACTCAGATGACAAGATGTAATGGTTAAGACAGGTGAGTAAACTGGCTCTCCTTTCTATAGGGAGAGGTAAGTTGGAAAGATCTGCAAGAGTTGGGCATGGTGGCACTGTTGAAGGTACTCTTTTCACTTGGACAGCCTAAGTTTTCTTTAATTAAAAGGTACATGCCCATGGCATAATTGAATGTTCTGTCTTGTATAGATCCCTGGATCTCATATAGGTAGTACCTCATGTCTTGGCTCATCAAAACACAGGGAATATTGTGCAACTTGTTTAAGCTATGGGTGCTCCATTATTTGTTCAATATTTGTCTCTCCCTCAGGTCCTCAGTTACCAGTTGGCAGATTACATTTTGTCCTCAGACAGGTTATATGGACCAACATACTTGGCCTTCAGAACTAGTGACTCTACCTGGATCACATCCTCCCCTCAAAGGGAAATCTTCCTGTTATAACAAAATATAAAAAGACACCTAAGCTCCAGATTTCCACCTTGTAGGCATATCTTTCTTTTTCCAATTGTGGGGCTTGAACTCTGGGCCTGAGCAGTGTCCCTGAGCAATTCAACTCAAGGCTAGAACTCTACCAATTGAGCCACTGTGCCACTCCCAGTTTTCTAGTGGTTTATTGGAGATGAATATCACAGGCTTTTCTGACCGGGCTGGCAATGAACCATGATCCTTAAATCTCAGCCTCCTGAGTAGGCAGGATTACAGATGTGAAGCCAGTTCCAGCCATCATTTCTTTCTTGCAGGAACATTTCAGGGGTATGGAATAGCACTATACCACATAAATTTGTCAGCAGCTGCCCCGGGGAGAACCAGATGATTAGACCAAAATAACTAGCCTTGATATTGCCTTTGCTGACCAAAAGGATATTGTTGGGCTTAAGGTCTCAGTGTGCGATTGTGTTCTGCTGTAATTAGTACAATTTGTTTGAAGAATCTCCTGGCTTCAACTTTATATAAGTGGTGGGATTTTCAGATAGACTTCAGAAGGTAGCCCCTAGTGGCCAATTCCATGATGAGATACACATACTCTTTTTTCTCCATCACCAGGTACAACTTGATGATGTGTCTGGGCCATCCAGCCTTAAAAATGTCCATCTTATTCTCTATTCAATGACTGGAGGACTCTCCCATACGACGTATTTTAAACTGCCATCTCGGTGTCTGTGAAGTGGTGATGGGACAGTTTCACTCAGGTAACTTGGTCAAGGAGTTCTTTCGTTTGGTATTGTTTGATGATCTCCTCCTTCAAGGAGCTCGAAGATGATTCTTTGTATTCTGCGATCCTCCTGCTATGATGGCAGTTAGCAAGTCTCAGAAAAATTAACTCAATAAAATAATGGGAAACCCGGCAAAAAGTAAAAAAGAAATACCAAAATCCAACCAACAAAACCTGAAAACAAACAGATCATCAATCTAGATTTGAGTTAATCCAGCAGCTCACCAAGCGAGAGCTCCCAGCACTGTTAACTGACAAATGTTGGGGCACAGTGGCTTCCTATATACCCTACATGACCTATCACAATGGAGCAATCACAACTGGGCATAGTGACATCATGGGGGAAATGGACAAATCAGATTCAGACCAAGTGAGGTCAGAGAAAAAGTGGACCAATTACAGCCTGCCACCATTGACACTGTAGCTCTTCGGCCTCCAAGACTGTTGCTACAGATTCCAGGAGGACTTGAGGTTGCTATGGTTATTTTCGTGGAATTTTTGAAACCACTAAGACAGTGGTCAATGTCCTCTGACCTACGAGAGCACTCCTGCATTTTACAAATTGCTTCTGTGGAGACACTAGCCAATAGCCTCCATTCTTGATGGCCACCTTATCCTATGACTTGTTCCAGGAATGACACAGCACAAAGTCCTCCATCCTTCTTAAGGACACCTGTCTCCCACAATTTACTCCTGAAGGGACAAGGTCCAGGCTGGTTCTGAGCCACAATCCTCACAATTCAGCTTCCAGAGTAGTTAGGATTATAGGCCTGAGCCTTCACTATTTAGCATCTCTCACTTTTAGAAGAAATATATTTTTTGTTTTGTTTTGTTTTAGAAAGGGTAGTTGTAAGGTTGGGGATTTTGCTCAATGGAAGAGTGCCTGCCTGGTGAGTACAAGGCCCTGAGTTCAGCCCCTATCTCTGGGGTGGGGGAAATGTTATAAAAGAAAGGTTGGTGTTAGATATGTCCTTTTCTTTTAGCACTTTGAATTTGTTGCCCTTGCTGCCTAATACTCTTTTTTCTAATGAAAAATTGGTCATAATATCATTGAAGATCACTTGTGTGTGAGGAGTTGTGTCTCTGTGCTTTGGGAGGTTTGCTGTCTTTGAGTATTTAATTAGAATGTGTTTTAGTGTGGATCTATGGGATTATGCTAATTGACTTTTGTTGAGGTGCTAGATTCCTGCATATAAGGGTTCATGCTTTTAATGAAAATTGGGAAGATTTTGGTAATTATTCCTCCAAATACTATGTAGTTTTTCTCTCCTGTACATTATATATATATACACACATAAATATACATTATACATACATACATTATATACATATTCACATTGCATATGTGAATATGCTAATATAAATATATATCCCTACACATTTGTATTATATATATATATATATATTTACATACATATATTTATTTTTCACATAGCTTCTACTTTTGTGATTGTTTATGGAAGTCTAGATTCGTACAAGCTACTTTGTCAGAGATAGAGTTAGAAGTTTCCTCTTTATATCTTGGTGAAAATAAACATTTCTTGGCAAGGATATTGAAGCAGGTACAATTTAGCCTTACTCTCTCTGATTTACTGTCTCTGTCAGGTTTCTGAGCACAGGACTGTTGCTTGTCAGGTTCTTCTATTGTGCGCTGTGATCTTTTGCAGTGTCATGTTCTGCTTCAATGGACACCAGGCCTGCAATTGGAAGAGGAGCTGCTCCAAAATCAACCTGCTTGGTGCAAAAGCTCTTCTGGAGTGGCATTAGTAGATGCCCCTGTTCCAGGACTACCAACTGCTGACTGTGGACTGCACAAGCACAGGAATTTTTTTGACCCAAGTCAGAGGTCTGCAGTGGAGCCTGGGAGTGCTGCCCTGGTTGTGGTTGTGCTAGGAGCCAGGCTGGGGGCAGAGAGACCTCACTGTGGCCTGACCTCTGGGGCGCAGCAGGTTCAAGGGCACTTTCCAAGAGACATGTGTAGTTGCAGGGAGCAGAAGCCGAGCTCCAAAGGCCCCTAAACACATGCTGGAAAATGGAGCTGGGAGGGCCAGGCTGTCCAGGTTGTCAGAGGGCAGGCGATGAGCCTATATTATTAGTCTTCAGGGTTCCAAATGAAGATCTAGACTTGCTTGCTATCTGGAAATGTCCCATGCTGCTGAGGGTAAAACTGCCAAGGACCACAGTTAAAGGACAGGCTGGTGGCTGGCAATGGAATGTTGAAAATGGAGTGCGAAGACATCACAGTGGGCTCTGTGGGTTCCCTAACATTGCAGAGTAGGGATGCTGGAACCCAAGGAGATACCAGGCTCTTCTGGCTGGGCACTATAGATAGACTTCTGGATGAAGCCTTGCTGGATGGATTAGCAGAATCCATGGTCTCACTCACCCACAGGCACATGAAGCTGCCTAGCATCTCCCCAGCAGACATCTTGGGGACAGCAGCTCTCCCAACTTGGACAAGGAGGTTCTGCTTGCTAGAGGATGTGGCCTATGCTGGTCCTAGAGGGGAAATAAGCCCTCTGCTGGAGGAAGCTTTTGCCCCTTCCAAGGCTCCTGGAGTAAGAGGAGCCCTCAGGAATACGCTCATAGAAAGGCTAGTCCCCACACACAATGAGAACATCTCTAGCTGGTTTGAATCTTTGGGGGGATCACGTCTTGGAATGCAGTCGTATTGTAAGAGAAGTGTTACTGACTCCTGTTCAACCTGAATTGAACCTTGATTCTTACAACAAAGCCTCCTTAGTAGCTAAGATTATACGTGTGATCCACTGGTGCCTAACTCCATCAAAGTTTTTAAGCCCATGGCTCTTCAGGGAAATCATAGCCCTGGGTTCCTAGGAATCAAGATGCATGCTGGGTACGAAAGACCTTTGAGCCTGGCATAAGTGCAGGAGTAGAGAGGGCCCCCATGTCACTGGGTGTTGAATCAGTACAATTGTTGGCATGAACATCTGGCTTTTCTGAGACCAGAAGACAGCTCAAACTTGCTAGATAAGCAAAGATCCAGAAGAAGGAAGGATCAGAATGCAGGGTTTTAAGCACAATTTCTGTGAAATGAAGATTCAAAATTGAGAAGTGACTTCTGAAAGTCCCATTTATGGCAGTGGAATGAAGGAGAAACCTTAGTGCCCTGCACCCCAGGTCATGACATGCCTGCAGTCAGATCGTAAGGAAGCTAGGAAGCCTCCAAGAAGGCAGTGGCATTAAATGAGTCCTGGGATCATTCGCCCAGTGACAGATGTAAGAAGCCACAGGCTTGGACACCACGCTGTTTATCCCAGGCTTATTGCCTTATGGTTAGTCTAGATGTCATAACAGCCTTGCTATAGATTCCTGGGACCAGAGACTGAATGACGCAGGAACTAAGCTCAATTGAAATCTGAAACGAGGACACCACCAATAATATCAAGGGAGTGAAAAGCAGGGGCCTGAAGCTAGGGACCAAGTGTATACCCAGACAGTGGTGGCTCACACCAGCTACTCAGGAGGCTAAGATTTTAGAATCAAGACAAAATCCCACCCAGGTATTAAAGTTCATGAGATTGTTCTCGCTAATTAACCAGGGAAAAAAGCCAGGAGTGGAAGTGTGGCTCAAGTGGTAGAGCACTAATCTTGAACCAAATGGTCAGACACAAACTCTATCTGACCCTGAGTATTAAGGACTACATAGGAGGCTAAGATTTGAGGATTAAGGTTTGCAGCCATCCTGTGCAAAAAATCCATGAGACATCCCTAATAAAAAGCCAGAAATGGAACTGTGGCTCAACCGGTAGAGCACTAGTCTTGAAAACAAACTCCAAACTCGATTCTCACTCTGAATAGTAAAGATTACTTAAGAAGATGGGATGTGAGGATTAATTTTTTATTTCGTTTTTTTTTTAAGTGTATTTTTTTTGTCTTTTCTTTTTTGGTTCTGGGGATCAAACTCAGGACGTTGCACTTGCTAGGCTAGCGCTTTGCCACTGAGCTACATCCCAGCCCCGTGAAGATTAATTTTTGCACCCAGCCAGGGCAAAAGAATCCATGACACTTATCCCTAGTAAAAACCAGATGTGGTACTACCTCTGTTATTGAAAATCTTGCAATTACTCAGTGACTTTTATCTAGAACTTCTCTGTTATTTTCAAAGTTGAATGCTTCTTTTTCCTAATTCTGCATTCTGATGAATGTAAAATACACAAGATCTCAATGTCAGGTTTAAAATAACTCTCACAGACTTGACTAACATGAAGTGCCAATGAAAGCATTTGAGATTCATTTTCAATGGGGAAGCAGCAGCCTCTGAATCATTTTTACTGATAGACAATTGAAACAGAAAAGGTTGACTTTTTAAAATATGCTTTTTACTGTAAAAATTCTGTACAGAGGGGTTACAGTTACATGAGCAAGGTAATAAGTATATTTCCTATCAAGCATTGTTGCCTCCTCCTTTGTTTTTCCCCTACCATCCCTCCCCTCCCACCTCCACAACTACAATTCCCCACACCCCCCATAAATGATAAAGTTCATTTTTCAACATAGTGTCTTGTACATCTCATTGTTACAATGGGTCAACCTGTATGCCTATTTAAGCATTTTCCCTTTCCCCTCCCCAAATTATAGAAGTATATATACAAGATGCAGAGCATCGACAAGAAAAACAGTGAATACATGGGTTATACCATGGAGGAGGAACAGACAAAGAAAAAAATCACATGCTACAGAAAGGCTTGGAAAAATTTATACTAAGGGAAGTAAACCAGCCCCAAAGAAACATAGGATCCACTGTTTCCCTTATTTGCAATGACTAGTATATATCTGGGACAAGCGAAAAAGGTCAAAAGCTATGTTCATACAACCAGATAAGATGATGTTAAGCAAAATAAACCCCAAGATAGGGACACAAGTATTTCTTTTTACTTTCTTGATATTGTTTCTAAACGTATTTATAAGAAGTTAACATTTTAATGAACAATGATATTCTGCAACTTTATCAATCAACTCCATTTCTTTCGCATGTGCCCAAATTGGAGGGCTTTTTCAAGAAGATAAAAACAGAAAGAATAGGAAAATTATCGGTAGACTTCTATCTGGAGAATGGACTCATTTTATAATCAAGGAACAAAAGAATATTTCAGTGAGGAGGATATTCTTCAAAAAAATCAGGGAAAGTATGAATAAAGGAAAAATGTAACAGAAGACATGTATTCTTTGCATTCTAATCCTAGGTTTATTCAATAGAGTATCTTTATTGTACCCAGCAAAGCATAAACACAACCTTACCTAAAATGCTACAACGTTACAAAACACAAAATTTATAATAGTATATGTACACTGCTATGTATATAGTATATATATATAGCATATATATAGTATATATATATAGCATATACTATATATATACTATATACTAGTATATACTATATCTATACTATATAGATATAGTATATACATAGTAGTGTAAATACAATAAAGGCAAAAGATAAATGGAGAGAGGCAGAGTGAGCGAGCAAGAGAGAGAGAGAGAGAGGGCAATATACATATTGCCAAGGCAAACCTGCAATACCATGAATGGCAGGCAAAATGGGGTGGGGGCAAGCTTTGATAGGGGCAGCTTTGGCTCAACTTCTCTCCAATTTCAGAGTAAACACAAGGATAAAGGACCTGGTTAACAGACCCATTCATAGCAACAAACACGGTTTGGGATTCTCTCAGGGGAGAAGGGGGTCAGGCAGGGACAAGGGCCAGGCATAACAGGAAGAGCAGCTTTGTCTCTTTTCCCCGAAAGCCTCTGCCTTGAACCACCAGCAAGGTTACCCCTAGGTTGCCAGTCTATCCCCAGTAATCAGTGGCAAGTTGGGAATCACCAAACACTTTATGAATGGAGAAGGAATGAACTTTCTAGCCAGAAAATTACAGGCCACCTTTTTCAACAGACCCTCAAATCCACAAAAATTTGGGAGCCAGAACTGGGCTGCAGATGAACTGTCTCATCTGCTGTCTTCCCCAATAAGGGATCTTTTCTTACAGCCCCTCCTGGGCTAGTGAAGTGACACATCTGAGCTGAGTTATAGGGGGAGCATCAGGTCCCTTCTTATCAGGTGGAGATGGAGCTGAAGCTGGGGCTGTAGCCCAGGGAATAGGGGCCTTGTCTGGGGAATACTGGGATTCAAGAGCATGATCTCCTGCATGTTGTATTTGTAGGGGTGCATGGTCTGTTCTGGTGCCATAGCAAAGAAGGACTGGGGAGCTGGGGCACTGCTGGAAGCAGACATGCAGCTGCTGGGCTACACTGGAGCTTCATGAGAAATAGCTGAAGTAGCTGCAGAAGACAGAGCTGAAGGCTGCGCCAGACCAAGACCCAGGGTCATGGCTCCCGCTAGAATCACTCCTTCACTCAGCCCTGCTGAGGTACTTCCTGTTTGGCTAGTTGGTGGACATTTAATCTGTAGAGGGATCCTCTGACTTCTTTTCAGAGCAGCCTTGCCTGTATTAGAAGAAGGAGTCATCTCCCTGCCATCCCCACCTCCTCCCACTCTCCTCAGCCTATGAGGCTGAGACAGTGCTCAATGGAACAGAATTTTGACCCCATTACAAAACAGTCCCTCAGAGCACTATTACACAGTAGGAGCATAGATCTGCTGGAAGTGGACAAGCTCCTCATCCAGGAAGAGAACTGGTATTCAAAGAAAATAAGAAGACATTTGAAGTCACAATTGCCATCAGTCACGAATTTCCCTTAGGTAGTGAATTATTGAATGTTCCAGAAGTGATAGCTCCCTTCAAGCCCTTTATCGAGCTTAGAGAATGTGTTCAAATGAAGATTTCTCCAGGCTTTCCTGTAAACTTAGATAGACCTGTGCTTCCCAGGATCACAGCTACTGTGACTTTCAACAGTTTTGAGATGATGTAGTTGATGGCTCTATCTTTACCATATCAGATAACTACAAAGACCCCCCAACCATTGTCCTGACCTTTAACATAAAAAATATGCTATTCACCATGAACAAGGAACGCAGAGACTCCTAGAATTAAATTCAAAAAGAAGGGACAAATGCTTTCAATAAAGGGATTCACATATTGAAGTGACACATCAGTAATAGAATTGGAAGAAATGGGCCTCTAATATGAATTTCATCAAGTATTCTGATGAGCCATTTTCAGTCTTTTAAAAAAGAATTCTTTATGTGTAATTGTTTGATCTGCAGCTACCAGTGACGTGATTTGTTTTTGAAGATTTTTATTGTACTTGTTGAAATATACATGCATATGTGTGTATGTGTGTATGTGTGTGTATGTATGTAATCTACATATCCATGTATCTTAAATACTCCCAGACCATTAATGTAAGTCAAATGCTTTAGATATATGAAACCCTTTAAAACTCATCATCTCACATTCATTGGGCACAAATATTGCTTCACTTCGTTTTCATAAAATGTAAACTTTGAAACATTGTGTATAGTTTAGTAATTTGAATGTTTGTTCAATATAATGAACTAGACGGAATGAGATTTCCTGTAGATAAATAAACCAAATGGTAATCATTAATAATAGTATTTATCTGTCGCTATACATTTCAGAATGCTTGTTCACAATCCAGGGAATGAGGTACATTTTTTAGCCCCTAAGAGCACTCAATTGGGGTGCTATTTGTGTTTACCTGAATTATTTCTTCAATGGTAAATATTACTAATCTTCCTTTCAGAGAACCACTATTTTTTTTTGCTTTCTACATTGTGTTCCTGTTCATGATAAGGTACATTGAGAATGCAGAAAATCCTCCAAGTCTCAGTTCTTCAAATAATTTCCAAGTTTTAAATTTGCTTTTTCAAAGGTGCATATAAGTTTGATTAGTATGTTATTCAAGGAATATGGGTTCATTGGTATCAATTATATTTTAAAACACATATATTAGATAGCATGTAATATAGGTTTTCAATTTTTAAACAAATCTAATTTGCTAAAATTATATTTTACAAGTTATAAAGTTCAGAAGTGCATACAAGATTAAGGGTTCCCATTTTATTCTAGTCCTGTTTGTTTTTGCCAGTCCTAGGGCTTGACCTTAGATCATGGGCACTGCTCCTGAGCTTCTTTTGCTCAAGGCTAGTGCTCTACCACTTGAGGCACAGCACCATTTCTGGCTTTTTTTGTGGTACTCAGGAATCAAATTCAAGGCTTCATGTATACTAAGCAAGCACACTATCACTAAGCCATATTCCCAACCCAAGGTTCTATTTTCTTAAGTCACAGGTCAAAATCATGTACTCACTTTTACACATACAAATGTTCATATTTATTAGAAGTTGGTTTGAAGCTCCAAGAATGAGATAAATTGGGAGTATTATATGTAAGAGTTATACAATGTTGTGTCATATTATGGAGATTAGCTCAATGATTTCTTTTGTAGTAATGTGTGTCAAGAATTATTTTCTTAGTGATTAGTAGTTAACATTGGTCTGGTCAGAACATGCTAGAAAATCTTTCCAAAGATAGGTGGAGGTATATAATGGATACTTCCATTATTTAGTTTCTAGCTGTGCACGGGTGTCTCATGCCTGTGAACCTAGGTACTCAGGAGTTGAAATCTGTGGATTGCAGTTCAAGGCCAACACAGGCAGATTCTTATGTCTAGTTAATCCCAGAAAAAGCCAGAAGTGGCACTTTGGCTCAAGTGGTAGAGTGCTAGCCTTAAGCAAAATGTAGGTCAGGGACAGTGCCCTGGAGAGAATTAGAGATGCAGGACTATAAAAATAAAATAAAATAAAATAGTTTATTTGAATCTTTAGCTGGATTACTACAATAGAAGACCCGTGGTTAGAGAAAGCTGAGCTCAATATCTACCTTGAAGTTGATGGTGAGAGAAACATCCTCTTTCTATGCCTCATAGCCTATCAACTGTTGCCACCTCAGGCCATGCACAAGGGTAACAAGACTCAAGACTGTTGATAAGGCTCATGTCTCTCACTTTCCAATACCCAGATAACACTCAAATGTAGTATATATGTATAAGTTTACATCTGCACACACACGCACACACAAACATAGATATCCCACTCATCCATCACAGAGCACGATAGACTACAGTTTGTCACAACATGGAAAGACTGGGAAAACATTACATTAAGGGAAGTAATCCAGACCCAGAGAACACTGGCTGCATATTTTCCCTTATTTGTGGCAGCTAGAATGCTCCAATAAATCCAGAAGCAAATATACTGGATTGTGTGCTAAAGGTTACAGATGAATTACCTGAAGCATAGTGGACTCTATGAAGATAAGATAGTGTGATTTTTATTTTCTCTAAAGAATTTTTTAATGGTCTGCCAAGAAAACAAAAACAAAAACTCCAAATTTTGTCAGGCAATCCATTCACTTGTTAATAACTTAGTAAAGAAGGATGCTCTCACTTTAGTGGACCAGACTGAACACAATCAAACACATTTTAGTGACTAAAAATTCAAAGCCTACTGACATCACAAATAAATGAATTTTGTTTAAAGTTTTAGTCTATTTCTATTTCCTAACTTTCCAAAAACCAAGAATTATTGTCTTACAAGGGAATATGAAAAGGAAAACATCCATTTGTGGAAATGCGCATGAGGTTAGTTGTTTTTTTCTTAGAACTTTGTCTCAAAGAAAACGAAGAACTAAACTTAAATGCTGAGGAAAATAAATGTTATTACTTCATCATACTATTAAAAGAATATAAACTCTGAGCAAGGTAAACATGACAAACCAAAATATGGCAAATAACAGAAGTTTCAGTGAAGTAAATTTCTTCATTCACATTTCCATCTTAAACCCTCCACCTCTGTGTTCCTCTAGTACACAGCTGAGAATCTGGCAGGCCTCTTAAGGGGCAGAGCAAATGGACAGTCTCCACAGAAGCCAGATGAGCACAGTGAGTTAACAGGTACCCAAGGTAGGTGTTTCAGTATGGGAAGCTGTTGGAATTATGATCCTTTCCTTATATCCAAAGAGACACATGTTTGTACCAAGGTCAAGAAACATAGATGGAGGCTGGGAAGTTGGCTCATTGGTAGAGTGCCTGCCTCTCATTCATGAGGCCCTGGGTTCGATTCCTCAGCACCACATAAGCAGAAAAAAGCCGGAAGTGGCACTGTGGCTCAAGTGGTAGAGTGCTAGCCTTGAGCTGAAGAACTGAGGGATAGCGCCCAGGCCCAGAGTTCAGACCCCATAGCCAGACCCCCCGTCCCCTCCAAAAAAAATGAAATGTAGATGCAAGACTATCAAAGTCAAAGGTGGAAAATCAATAATTATCATGAAAGTTAAATGTTTCAAAGAGGAATGTGGTAGTGCATGACAGTGATACTACAACTTAGGAAACTGAGGCAGGAGATTCTTCCCTTTCAGTGCAGATAGGCAATAAAGCCAGGTCTTGCCTTAGGAAGCTCAGGTTTCCTATCATCACTTGCCAAAGACTAACTACTTGCACAAGAAGCACCATCTGTGATTTCCATGACACACTCTCCATCTTCACATTCATCGACTTTACTAGCTTCTTCTCTGTCACTGCCCATTTCCCAATCAACTGTAATTCATCTCTTTTGTCCCCCTCCTTTGCACACAAAGTATTCCTGCCTATTCCAGTGCCATTCCCATTCTTTCTTGGTATTTTAGACAGTGTCATTTCTTCATCTGAGAGATCATTTTCACTGGAACTCCATGCTATACTTGTGAGCTCAATGTACTAGATGTGGTTGTTTCTTTGGTGGTGGAGCTAATTCAATATCCTGTTCGGTAATAGCTGCCTTTAGGCAACTAATGGCAAGACTTTAGAGGTGTTCTGAAATCCTCTCCAGATGTGAGCCATACTTTAGAGAGGGAGGCAGCCGCTGTGCCCACTGTCCTAAGATTTACATTTCTGACCTGCGGTGGACTCTTCTGGAAAGGAGGGATTTTCTATGTCCCATATCCTTTACCTCTTGGTTCTTCTCACCAGAGACATGGCACCAGTCTGTGATAGCATAATTCTTTGGAAATAGTAAGACAAAACCCAATAAAGGAAGCAGAAGGAAATATATGTGGTTCTGTGGGAAAATAAAAAATTCATAGTGATGCAAAACTTATGGGGATAAAGCTTCCATTATCAGAGGCCATGAAGGTCAATCCATCATAGTAGTTCTTCATGTTTCTGTGTAACATTTATCTTTATGTCATTCTAATGGACATGTGGTCCTATTGACTACCAGGAGTCACTGGAAGTCCAGGGGACATTTGGTGCATGGGTGGAGGGGTGATCCTAGAGGCCCTTATTGGCACTGACAGGCGAGGAATGAGGGCAAGTGGCCAAAAAGAAGGCAGCAGTTGTTGCAGGAGAAGCTTCAGTAGTGGCTACAGTTGCAGAATGAAATCCGAGGGGCTGTAGAATGGTCACTACAATCTTTGGAACTCATGCTTTCATGGAGAGCTCCATGAGAATGCACAGAGCAGGGAAAAGTGGGGCCTACTGAGGCCAACCTCCAGACAGCTGTGGCCCTGCAAACTGAGGATTGACAGCTGAGGGTGGTAAGTGCAGAGCCCAGTTGATTCTTTTCCCCATCTGAGCTGCCTTCCTACCATCACCCACACACCTCACTTCCTCTATAGCAAGATTACAGGTAAGAGGCACCCCACTCAGTTTAGACGAGATTTTGCAGTGGGCCCTTATTTACCTCTCCCTCTTCAAGAGGCTATCGCTGGAGCAGTCCTTGGAAAGTCACATGCAAAACCAATAGGCACACAAAGGACGCAAGTGCTGCTAGAGAGAAGCAAGAGAGTCTGAGACCATTGGAATGTGGTGATGGAGGTGTGGTTCTGTTGGTAGACAGATAGCCAATGAACCAAAGTGGCAGGTCCTGAGTTCGAGTCCCCGTCTAGCAAGAAGAAAGAGAAAGAAAGATACCTTTATGGCATTTTTACATTTGACATTCCTTCTGTATTCTCACTAAATACATTTCTATATACCAGTGTGTAATAAATTTATTCTTTTTTGTTTGGATTAGGCTACATTTTTACATTACTGGATTTAGTAACCCAGGACCTCATCAGTCCTATTCCCACCCATTTTTCTGTTGTTTCTTTCTTTGTTCGTTTTTGTTTTTGTCTATTCTGAGAGCTTAAAGTCCAGACCAGAGTTCTGTCCATGGTCTCTTTTGGCCACATCTTTACTTTTTGCATTTGTGGCTTTATTGTAGTCTTAGAACCTCATGCACTTTCCTGCCAGGACTGACTTCCAAAGGTGGTCCTCAGATCTCACCCTACAGACTTGCCTGAATTATAGCCATGAGCCAGCAGCATTTGAATTCTACTAACATTTATGTTGGTGATCTTCATATTATTTCCCCAAAGCTTGGCTGCTCCTGCTGCCTTGTAAGCAATGTCCTTCTGTTCTCACCTTAAAAACAGGGGTCTTAGGTTTCAGCCACCAGCCTGCTGCTTAAGATATGTTTCATCTTCTTTTCCTTTTTCCTTGTTTGTTGTTGATTTATT
Organism: Dipodomys spectabilis; assembly: GCF_019054845.1. Lineage (NCBI taxonomy): Eukaryota > Metazoa > Chordata > Mammalia > Rodentia > Heteromyidae > Dipodomys > Dipodomys spectabilis. The sequence goes on from NW_024870788.1 coordinate 184,873, forward strand.
AGAAATTAAACTTATTCTTTGCTTAGTTTTAAAGTATCTTAATTGACCTTTATTATTATATGATATGATGCTATAAATTATATGTAATTTTAATATGTTGATGAATTCCCATAGATTCACAGGCATCAAAAACCAGATACAAAGTATTTCCTTCACCCTTAAAAAAGAAGCCAGCCTCTGTTTCCTTAGAAGTTGTGCAGAGACTCTTTCTGGACAATATCCTATACTTGTATCCAATATCATGCGACAGAACAGACAAGAGCAATGTCTTGTTATTCTGTTATTCTCAAAGAATAAAATGCTATTCAAAAAGCTTTGAAAATTTGTTTCCTCATGTTATTTATAATGTGTGGGAGCTTAATGACAGACATTACTATTTCCTGTAGACAATTACATGCTATAGCTTGTTTTATTTTTGTTGTGGGGGGGTCCTTGTACTAGCGTTTCAAATCAGGACCTGGTAATGTCCCTTATGTTTATTGCTCAGGGCTAGGACTCTTCCACTTGTGCTACCTCTCTTGTTTCTGGCTGTTTAGTGGTTAACTGGAAATAAGACTGGGTAGGTGATGGAGGAGGATATGACTATGATACATTGTATCCATGTGTGGATATATAGTAATTAATATTTTTTATAATTTATGTAATTAATATTTGCTAATAAAAAGAAAGATAATTGGAGGTCTAATTACTCAAAGGAATCCTCTTGCATTTGACTTCCTAGAAAAAAATTATCATTTTCCTTGCTTTGCCTTTATTTTTGTTGCTAGCATTGGGGGATTGAACAAAGGGCTTCGGTGCTGACCCTTATCTCTTTGCTTTATGGACAGTGCTCTACCACTTCAGCCACAGCTCTAGTCCCAGACTTCTGCTAGTTAATTTGAAGAAAGGAGTCTCTCAGATTTTTCTGCTTAGTCTTGCTCTGAACCCCAATACTCAGATCACAGCATCCTGAGTGGCTAGGTTTACAGGTGAGAACTCCTACTTGGAAGCCCTGGTGTAACATTTCATTTTTATTTTTGAGAATGTGAAGGTTTCTGACATACTAGTTTGTTATTCAAAAACTTGTTTTGTGCAAGATATTATGGTGCATGCTTGTAATCACAACATGCAGAAAATGAAGCCAGGAAGATTTAGTTTGAAGCCAGCCTAAGGGAAAGTGTGAGAGACACTTTTTTCCAAAAATAAAATAAAAAACAAATAATTTTGCAATTAGGCAAATTTTCTCCATTTAAGGATCGCAACTTCTAAGTTTCATTTCATGCCTACAATACTAGATACTCAGGAAGTTGAGATCTGTTGATCCCTCAATATTCAAAGCCATCTGGGGCAGAAAAGCCAACCAGATTCTTTCTCCAAATAACAACTAAAAGCCTCAAGTTGTAGAATGCCAGAGTTGTGGGGATAGGCAATGAGAGCTTGAAGCCAAGTGGCTAAGCACTACTAATGAAACACAGAAAAATTAAATAAATGAGAGAAATTCACAAGAATTCTCTCCAGCTCCTCAGAGAAAAACAGAATGAAATTTGTAAAAACAAGGGACGTCTCTGGAGAAGAAATAAGAATGGCCAATAGACAGTTGAAGAAATGTTCAACATTGCTGGTCATAAAAGAAATGCAAATCAACAGAATAAGCTTTCTGATGGTGTCTTCTAAATGTTGAATAAATCTATCACATTTCTTGGATTTGTCTTGAAAAGTTGTCTGTTCTTTCTCTATAATATCTAGGCTGTCTTCAATCCCAGGGTTCTATCTTCTGCATGCTCTAACCTATTGTCAAGACTTTCTACTTTGTTTACTTTTTTATTTCTTATCCTTCTAATTAGTCGGCTTTGGTGGCTTCAAATTCTTTCTTGGAGTTTTGTTTTAGATCTTGTACAAACTTCTTTACTTCCTTAATTTGGCTTTCAGAGTTCATTCTCAAATCCCTTACTTGATTAACTATGATTTCATTGGACTCCCTTTCCTTCTGTTGAGTTTCATTCAGCATTTCCTTTGTGGCCTCCCTAGATTCCTTTTCCTGTCTGTTTATGGATTCTATGAATGCCTCAATTGATCTTTGTCTATTCCCATCCCACTCATGCAATTCCTGCATTAATGTTTTATTAGCTTCCTCATGCTCATGAAATTCCTGTATTAATCTTTGTTTATTCTCAGTGTGCTCCGGCAATTCCTGTCAGAAATGACACCATCCCTTTGTTAGGAAATGGAAAGACATGGAAAAAGTTATAGTAAGTGTAGTGAGACAAAGAAACATAGGTCCCATGGTTTTCTTAATTTGTAATAACTAGTATAAGTCTAGGGCAAGTAGAAAAGTTCAAAAACTATGTACATATGACAATAAAAGATGTTGTTAAACGAAATGAAGCCAAAGACAGGGACACAAGTGGTTTATTTTTTCTTGCTATGGTTTTAACGTATTTATAATGTATTATGTGATTTTTTTTTCCTTTGGTATGTTCCTCCCCCACGCTATAATACATGTTTGCACTGGGTTTGATTCTCGTGCCCTGCATCTTATATATACATTTTTCTATTTGGGGGAGGGGAAAGGAAAAAAACAAAATGTTTGAATAGGGATATGAGGTTGACCCATTGTAACAATGAGATGTACAAGACACTATGTTGAAAAGGAACTTTACAACTTGTGGTGGGAAAGGAGAGAGTATTTGGGGAGGTGGAGAGGGAAAGGATGGTAGGGGAAAAACAAAGGACGAGGTAACAGTGCCTGATAGTATATGTACACATTACCTCACTCATGTAACTGAAACCCCTCTCTACAGATTTTTTTCAAATAAAAATGTATTTTTAAAAACTCAAGCTTGGGCTTCACTTCACCTAATATCAACTTATCTGACCGTTTCTGCTTGTGTCAGACATATACTAGTTATTGCAAATAACGGAAACCCTGGGACCTGTTTCTTTGGGCCTGGCTTACTTCACTTAATATCATTTTTTCCAAGATGATTTCTTTGTTGCTTTGTATGTCCCTCCCCCATGGTACAACCCCTGTTTTCACTGTGTTTGATGTTGGTATAATTTTTGGAGGGGAAAGAAAAATCACATTGTTTAAATAGGGATACAGGTGGACCCATTGCAACAATGAGATGTAAAAGACATTATGTTGAAAAATGAACTTTACAATTTTGGCCGGAGGGGGGGGTCGCGCTGGTGATGGGAAGGGATGGAAAGGGGAAACAAAGGAGGAAGAAACATTGCTTGATAAGAAATGTACTCATGCCGGGAGCCAGTAGCACAAGTCTGTAATCCTAGTTATTCAGGAGGCTGAGAACTGAGGAAGTCCGTGAGACTCTTATCCCCAAAAAGCCACCAGGAAACCGGGAGTGGTGCTGTGGCTCAAGCAGTAGAGAGCTTGCCTTGAGCTGAAGAGCTGAGGGATAGGGTCAAAGCCCAGAGTTCAAGCCCCACGATTGAAAAAAAAAAAAAGAAAAAAAAAAAAGAAATGTACTGATTACCATGCCCATGTAATTGTAACCCATCTGTATGGTATTTTCACAATAAAACAACAACAACAAAAAACAACAACAACAGCAACAAAAAAATACCAAGCTGAGTTCATGTGAAAGAGTTCTTTAGGACTTTCAAGAAGCTAGTACCAAATGCATATAACCACAATTGAGTGATAAAGAGAAATGTAACTATTTATTTGTATATATTTTTATTGTAAAAATACTGTACAGAAGGATTACAGTTACTTCAGTAATGTAATGAGCACATTTCCCATCAAGTGCTATTACCTCCTCCTTTGTTTTTCTCTTGCCACCTTCCTTCCTCACTTCCCAACTCCTCTCCCACCACCCCTGAAGATATAAAGTTCGTTTTCAACATAGTGTTGAGTACATTTAATTGTTACAGTGGGTCAACCTATATCCTTTGTTCATAATTTTGTTATTTTCCTTCCCCTCCCCAAATGTGAAAAAAATGTATATACAAGATGCCCACATAAAAATGCAGGACTTGGAGTCCTAATATCTGATGAAATAGATTTTAAATTAAAATTATCTAGGAGAGTTAAAGAAGGTCAATACATACTAATAAAATGATCTCTCCTTCAGGAAGATATTACAATTCTAAATATTCACCACACAATGGAGCACCCAAATTTACCCAAGTATCTTTTTTATATGAATAAATAAAAATTTCTTTTTGTTTCTGTTAACTTAGAACTCATCTTTTTTTTATCTGTGTTGTTCCCAAGTCAGACTAATCTCTTGTCCTTAGATTTCTTTGGTATAGTTTGGGTGGGTAATCTGAGATATAAGCAGTATTCTTTGTTCAATTTGGAGATCTAGCACACTGGCACTACTCCCTGAATAAGAAGTTGAACTGAATTGCCCCGGAAAGTTTCTGTGGCTTCTCTTAGCTCATTGAGGAAGTTAGGAATTTGAGAAAGTGACTGTTAAATAAATGTCTCTTAATAATAAGCATTATTGGTAGAATTTGCAAACATATTTGGGTAATAATAGAATAGAAAAAATGTTAAGTTTGCTATATTCTTATCACTACATATCTTTTTGTCTAAGTATAAAGCCCAGACTTACCCTAAGGGTCTAGAATAAGCAAAATGGCTTCTAGAGCCCAGATAATTTCTTTCAACAGAAGATGACAGTAGCAGAAGAAAAACGTGCATAACTGGCAGAAAGAAGACTGAATTTGATATCTCCTTAATTCTTATGTTCGAATGCTCAATGAGGAACCCTTAGGACTGTGGACAGCTTAGGGACCTAACAGTTCCTGTTTCATGCGATCAGAGAAAGCAAACACCAGTTTCGCATCCAGATGTGGGTGCCATGCCTGACTGGTGACCTTGGATGTGTGTACTGAGAAGGTCCATCAGGGCTCTGTCATGGTCACTGGAGACTCAGGATTGCTAAGAGAAGGACATAGAAGGAGGTGGTAAAAAGGCCTGAGTCAAGGTTTTGTCACATCTAAATGATTTGTAACAGGCACTACTGTCTTCTGGCTAAGAATGTGGGTATATCATCAGGGTGTGGCACACAAATTTATCATGACAAGTTTTAGCTTGCACCATTTCCTATGAAAGCCAACAAGAGATAATTAATGCACTCGGGACATATTCCTATCAATATTTAGTATGTAAAAGCTGTAAAATCAAGTTCATCATGAGAAAAAAACAAGATGAAAGCCAAATTGCAGGAACATCTACAAAAAATGTTGTTCTGTACACATTAAGTGTGACAAAGTATTAAAACTTAATGAAGCTGGGAAAGTTAATTTCATTTGTACTACTGTTGCAACTTTCTTTTAAATTTCAACTACTTAACATAAAGAAGGTAGGCCAAGCACCACCAGTGGCTCATACCTGTATCTCTAGCTATTTAGAAGGCTGAAATTTGAGGAAAGAGGATTGAAGTAAGCCCAGGTAGGAAAATATGTGAAAACTTTATCTCCAATTAACTATTCAAAAATCCAGAAGGGCAAATTTGGTTCAAGTCATAGACTGTTAGCCTTGAGTAAAAAAGCTAGTCAGTTTCTTAGGTTCAAGCTCCAGTATTGACACATACACACTTACACACACACACACACACACACACACACACACACACACAGAGAGAGAGAGAGAGAGAGAGAAAACCTTCCTCAAAAATAACCAGTGACCAGGAAACAGAAACAAGATGATTTTTTTCTTTACTTTCTTTCAATTTTGTAATTTTTTTTCATTTATCTCTTTGGAAAGGTAAAGGGGACCTAGAAATGAGGGACAAAGGATGAACATATGCGCAGTGGTACTCAGTTGATATTATGTTCAAAATGAACTATGGAACTTATTGGTAGGGATGGAGGAGAACACTGGAAAAGAGGAAGGAAAGAGTGACATTGTTCAAAAAGAAATGTACTTGTGGAAGTACAGCTGTCACTCAATGTGAGTGCCATTCTTCAGTAAAAGAGCTCAGAGACAGTTCCCAGGACTGAGGTTTAAGCCACAAAGGAAAAAGAAATATAGTCATAACCACACGAATGTAACTAACCCCTCTACATCACCATAATAATAATATTAATAATAATGATAATAAAAACTAAACCAGTGAGTGAGAAAAACAGAGAGCAAGGGAAAGGGTGACACTTCCAAAAAGAAATATATTCAGAGTTCCGGGAAGATGGTGGAGGAGAAGCTGGAGGCTAAACAAGCTCTCACATAGAAAGCAGTTTTAGAGTTCCAGTGAATAGTCCTAAGCCAGAGAATCACATCAAGTGTACCATCACAGTACAGAGAGTTAGGCCAGAGAGGGAAAATTCAGGCAAGGAGACAGATCTGAGCACTTGCCAGTAGCTGCCACTGTGGCAGCAGCGGTGGCGGAGGTGGCAGTATAGCCGCCATACCTGCAAAACAGAGAGTCCAGGACGAAGGAGCCACACACGGTGGGCGAGCGGATTCTACTCAACACAGAAAGAACAGACAAGGAGCAGACATCTTCATCCTGCAGTTCGCAGACCACAGATGACACAGGAACCAAGACTCGGCGTGAGTAGAAGCCTAACAGTACTCACTCCTTCTCAGGGAGCAGAGGAGGAAAGGCCACCCCCCGCCCCAGTACCGGAGATCTCCATCTTGGATACTGACAAAGCTCTGTGGAGCCTCTAGCTCCAACTCAGGCCTTGGAAGAAAACTAGAGTCATTTAGCAGGTCACAAGAACCTAACTTGACCTGCCAGACTCAGCTCCACCCAGGGAAAAGTCACCCAGCTCGGGCACCAGCCCCAGGGGTGGATTTCTTCACTGAGTAATCAGAGCCAGAGGCTGCCCTTCCCTTTAGCAGCCTTGACAATCAATTGAAATTCAGTAACATAAACCCTGAGAGTGGCTCCAGGCTTGGCTCTGTGAGTTTCTCACAAACTAGCCCCCGGGAAAAGCTACTGTTTGCTGAAAGGCCTCAACTCTACCCAGAACCTAGCCTCATCACAGCATCTCTGAACGTGAGGAAAAAGCCAACTCCCTCTTTTGTGATACTCAAAGCAGATCTCCCTCACATTGAACTAACCTGGGAGGAGGATTGCAAAACATTGGAGAAAGCAGAGCATTTTTCTGCTTGTTCAAACAAACTTACTTAAGAAACCAAGCAAGCCACAGGAAAATCAATCACCACAAGCAGACCAGAGACACAAACAAGAGGCTGGTAATGGACACAAGGGAGATAAAGGATTTTTCCCACCCCTCCAAAAGAAATCAAATAACTTTTTTTCTTTTTTTTGTACATTTTATAAATTTTTTTTATGGGGGAGGGGGGAGGCTGGGAAGTGATGTGCAGGGTAAACAAAGGAGGAGGCTGCAATGCTTGGTAAGAAATGTACGCATTATCCTGCCCATGTAATTGTAACCCCTCTGTACAGTATGTTCACAAATAAAATAATATATATAAAAATTTTTTTTTCTAAAACTTTTTTTTTAATTTTTAATTTTTACCTTTTTTGAAAAAAAAGTTTTCTAGTAACTTTTTTTCCTCTTATAATTTTTATTTTAGGGATATATGTGTGTGTGCGTTTTTCTTCCTTTAAAAATTTTTTTTTTTGTTTAACTCTACTGAACTTCAGATCTTTTTTCTTTCTTTCTTATCCTTTTCACCTTTTCTTCTCTTTCATTCTTCTTTATGTGACTTAATTGTTGTTCTGCACATCCTCAAATAAACCCGTAGTCGATTATTAGGCCTTATCCCCCATTGTGTACACACTTAATCCACAAATTTATTACTCAATTCAAAACCTCTTAGGCTTAAATTCCTTAATAGCAGTACTACCTCATTAAACCTATATAATATTTTAAGTATGTTTATTTTTAAGTTTTTCACATCTCCTTTATATCCCTCCTCTTCTCTCATTATATCCACGTTCTTCTCTGAATAGTTTGTTTTTGTCCTGCATATTTTTAGTTTTTACTTTTCTATTTTTTCTGGTCTCTTTTTTTTCCCTTTCTCTTTCTTCTTTTTTTTTTCTCTCTCTCCTTTCAAACTATCCAACCTATTTCCTGCTTTGAGATTAGGACTTAGTTAATTTAACTCTTCCTGTGCCTTCTAACATCACTCTATTCCTATTTTTTACTCACATCTCTCCCTAAACTTAATAATTTCTGGTTTGCCAAATTCTTCTTTGCGGTTTGCAGCCCATTAATATATAGTTGTTTGATGTTGAATAGATTTATCTGTTGAATTACATTGTATCTGCAGACTATAGACTGTGCAAATAGAGACCTTGGTTGATGCTTGCCTTAAGATAGTGTTCTAGCACAAAACTGGTGTTATTTTCATCCCAAATGGGCAGAGTAAGCTGGAAAAACACAAGAAAAATGGCAACTCCGGGTATTGCAACTCCCACTCATGATAATCAGGACAGAATAGATAAGGAATAATCCAGAGTAGAGTCCCCAAATAGCTCTACAAACACTGCTGGCAAACATGATAAATGAAAAGATTCAAAACATAAAAAGGACTCTGTATGAGCCTGATAGTGAGAGAGGAGACAATCCAAAGGTTTATACAGTAATATCATGAGCGTGAGGAACCTACTCAAAAACAGATACAGGATTTGTGTGAGCAGCTTCAGAATACTCAAAAAGAAAGGTAGGAATGGCGTGAGCAGGCTGAGAACACTCAAAGAGAACTACAGGAATGGTGTGAACGTGAGGAAGGCAAGCATAGAGTAATATGGGAATTGAGAGAGCAGGATGAGAATACTAAAAGATCACTAAAGGCATTCATGGAATCCATTAACAAAGAGCTGAAGGAAGTCAGGGAGACCACAAAGGGAATGCTGAATGGAATCCAACAGAAGGAATGGGAGTCCAAGGAAACCATAACCAATCAACTAAGTGATTTGAGAATAATCACTGAACACCAAATTAAGGAAGTAAAGAAGTTCATACAAGATCTAAAACAAAGCTTCAACAAAGAACTTGAAGCCACTAAAGCTGACCAACTAGAAGGAAAAGAAATAAGAAACAAAGTAGAAAGTCTTGACAGCTGGTTAGACCATGCAGAAGATCGAATCTCAGGGATTGAAGACAGCCTAGATATTATAGAGAAAGAACATACAACCATCCAAGTCAAGTCCAGGAAATATGATAGATCTATCCAACACTTGGAAGACATCATCAGAAGGCCTAATCTAAGGATAATGGGTGTAGAGGAGAAATGAGAAACAGAAGTTAATGGTCTAGGAAATTTGTTTAACAGGATCCTAGCAGATAACTTCCCAAACATACAAAAAGATAGACCTATTCAGACACAAGAAGCTTTTAGAACACCAAATAGACCTGACCAGATTAGGACATCCCACCTTCACATTATAATCCACACAGGATCAATTCAGACCAAGGAAAGATCCTTAAAGCTGTCAAGAATAAAAGATTAATCACCTATAAAGGGAAACCAATTAGAATCACCTCAGATTTCTCAGCAGAGAAAATCAAAGCAAGAAGAGCCTGGAATGATGTATGCCATGCCCTAAAAACAAACAACTATCAACCAAGAATACTGTACCCAGCTAAACTCTCCTTCATAACTGAAGGCCAAATAAAAACCTTCCATAGCAAAGAAAAATTGAAATAATACATCTCCACCAAACCAGCCCTACAAAAGATTCTTAAAGATGTCCTACACATAGAAAACCAACAAGACTGCAATAAAGGCCAACTTAAAAGAAACAACTGCCCAAGAAATAAGTGGGCTAAAGTGGGCTAAAGACTTAAAGAGAAACTTCTCTGAAGAAGAAAGAAGAATGGCCAATAAATACGTGAAGAAATGCTCAACCTCCCTAGCCATAAAAGAAATGCAAATCAAAACAACATTAAGATACCACCTCACCCCAGTTAGAACGGCAAAAATCAAGAACTCTAATAACAACAGATGCTGGAGGGGATGTGGACAGAAGGGAACGTTACTGCATTGTTGGTGGGAGTGTAAACTTGTTCAATCACTTTGGAAAGTAGTATCCAAGATCCTCAAAATACTCCACATAGAGCTTCCCTATGACCCAGCACTCCCACTTTTGGGCATTTACCCAAATATTTACAAACAAGACCACACTAATTCTACCAGCACAACCATGTTTATTGCAGCATTATTTACCATAGGTAAGATCTGGAACCAACCCAGATGCCCCTCAGTAGATGAATGGATCAAGAAAATGTGTTGTATATACACAATGGAATTCTATGCCTCCATCAGAAAGAATGACATTGCCCCATGTGTTAGGAAATGGAAAGACTCAGAAAAAATTCTATTAAGTGAGGAAAGCCAAGCCCAAAGATACATAGGTCGCATGGTTTTCCTTATTTGCAATATCTAGTATATATATGAGTCAAGCTGAACAGGTCAGATAAGTTGATGTTAGGAAAATGAACCCTAAGGTATGTATTTTAAATGTTTTTTTCTTTCATGCATTTGTTTCTAATGCAATTATACAATTATTTCCTTGTTCCTTGTATGTCTCTCCCCCACAATATAAACCCTGCTTTCACTGTATTTGATGTCAGTATAATTTGTGGAGGGGAAGGGGAAAAACAATTCGTTTAAATAAGGATACAGATGGACCTGTTGCAACAATGAGAAGTACAAATTGTCATGTCAAAAACGAACTTTACAACTTTTTTGGGGGGGGAGGGAGGATGGGAAGGGATGGGCAGGGTAAACAAAGGAGGATGCTACAATGCATGATAAGAATTGTACTCACTATCTTGCCCGTGTAATTGTAACCCCTCTGTACAGTATTTTCACAATAAAAAAAGAAGAAAAAAAACTAAACCAAGATGAATTAAACCAGCTTAACAGGCCCATATCAAGCATTGAAATAGAAACAGCAATAAGAGCCCTCCCATCTAAGAAAAGTCCAGGACCAGATGGTTTTACACCAGAATTCTAGAAGGCCTTCAAAGCAGAGCTCACACCAATACTCCGCCAACTCTTCAATGAAATTGGAAGAGAAAGTTCACTACAGAACACATTCTATGAAGCCATCATAACCCTCATCCCAAAACCAGGCAGAGACTCATCAAAGAAAGAGAACTATAGACCTATTTCTTTGATGAACATTGATGTAAAACTTCTCAACCAAATTTTGGCCAATCGACTTCAACAATTCATCCAAAGAATCATACACCACGATCAAACTGGATTCATTTCAGGGATGCAAAGCTGGTTCAATGTACACAAAGCAATTAATATAATTCATCACATCAACAGGAGCAAGGATAAGAACCACACGGTTATCTCAATAGATGCAGAAAAAGCATTCTACAAGATCCAACACCCCTTTATGATGAAGGATTTGGAAAAATTAGGAATCCATGGAACATTCCTCAATACAATAAATGCTGTATATGACAAACCTACAGCCAGCATTATACTTAATGGTGAAAAACTAAAGCCATTTCCTCTTAACTCAGGAACAAGATAAGGATGTCAACTCTCCTCTCTTCTCTTCAATCTAGTATTAGAATGCCTAGCTACAGCAGTAAGAACAGATGAAACATAAAGGGGATCCAAATAGGGAAAGAAGAAGTAAAACACTCCCTCTTTGCAGATGACATCATCTTGTATTTAAAGAATCCCATAGACTCCTCAAGCTGGTTCAAAACTTTGCCAAAGTAGCAGGGTATAAAATTAACTCCCTAAAATCAATGGCTTTTCTGTATGCCAACAATGAGAAAAGTGGGACTGAAATTAGGAAAGCAACTCCATTTGCAATTGCCCCACAAAAAATAAAATACCTAGGAATTAACATAACCAAAGAAGTGAAGGACCTCTATGATGAAAACTTTAAAGACTTGAAAAAGGATATCAAAACAGAACTTAGAAAACGGGAAAAACTCCCATGGTCCTGGATTGGAAAGATCAACATCGTGAAAATAACAATAATTCCTAGCACTATCTACAAATTCAATTTGATACGTATCAAATTTCCAACCTGAATTAGAAGAGGCAATGGAACTAGAAGAGGCAATCCAAAAATTCATATGGAACAATAAAAGTCTCTGAATAGCAAAAACACTCCTCAATGGAAAGAACACTGCTGGAGGAATATCAATACCAAATTTCAAACTCTACTGTAAAGCCATAGGAATGAAAACATCTTGGTACTGTCATAAGAACAAACCTCAGGACCAATGGAATAGAATTGAAAACCCAGAAATGAACCTGCAGACTTATAGCCATCTAATCTTCGATAAGGGTGATAAAAAAATAGAATGGAAGAAAGACAGCCTCTTCAGTAAATGATGCTGGCAAAATTGGTTAACTACTTGTAGAAAACTAAAGCTAGATCCATATTTATCACTCTGCACCAGAATTAACTCCAAATGGATCAAAGTCCTCGGAGTCAAAGCAGACACTCTGCAAACATTACAGGATGGAATAGAAGAAACCCTAGGTCTCCTTGGCGCAGGCTGAAATTTTCTTAATTGGGACACGGAACCACAACAAATCAAAGAAAGGTTGGACAAATGGGATTGCATGAAGTTGCAGAGCTTCTGCATGGCAAAGGACATAGCTAGCAAAATCAATAGAAAGCCCACAGATCGGGAGAAGATCTTCACCAGCCATACAATGGACTAGTGTCTCATATCTAAAATATACTTGGAACTCAAAAAATTAAAGTCACCAACAACAAATCCTCAAAGAAACAGCTGCCCAAGAAATAAGTGGGCTAAAGACTTAAAGAGAAACTTCTCTGAAGAAGAAAGAAGAATGGCCAATAGATACGTGAAGAAATGCTCAACCTCCCTAGCCATAAAAGAAATGCAAATCAAAACAACATTAAGATACCACCTCACCCCAGTTAGAACGGCAAAAATCAAGAACTCTAATAACAACAGATGCTGGAGTTGATGTGGACAGAAGGGAACGTTACTGCATTGTTGCTTGGAGTGTAAACATGTTCAACCACTTTGGAAAGACTCCACATAGCGCTCCTCTATGACCCAGCAATACTACTTTTTGACATTTACCCAAATGTTTACAAACAAGACCACACTAAAGCTACCAGCACAACTATGTTTATTGCAGCATTATTTACTATAGCTAAGATCTGGAACCAACCCAGATGCCCCTCAGTAGATGAATGGATCAAGAAAATGTGGTATATATATACACAATGGAATTCTATGCCTCCATCAGAAAGAATGATATTGACCCATTTGTTAGGAAATGGAAAGACTTGGAAAAAATTATATTAAGTGAAGTAAGCCAAGCCACAAGAAACATAGGTCCCATGGTTTTCCTTATTTGCAATATCTAATATAGTATGAGTCAAGCTGAACAGGCCAGATAAGGTGATGTTAGGAAAAAGAACCCTAAGATATGTATTCAAATGTTTTTTTTTTCTTTCATGCATTTGTTTCTAAGGCATTTATAAGGTTATTTCTTTGTTGCTTTGTATGTCCTTCCCCAACAATATAACCCTGCTTTCACTGTATTTGATGTCGGTATAATTTGTGGAGGAGAAGGGTAAATACAAGTCGTTTAAATAAGGATACAGGTGGACCTGTTGCAACAATGCAAATACAAGTTTTCATGTCCAAAACGAACTTTACAACTTTGGTGGGGGCGGGGGGAAGATTGGGAGGGGCGGGTAGGGGGAGGCTGGAAAGGGATGGGAAGGGGAAACAACGGAGGAGAATACAATGCTTGATAAGAAATGTACTCATTATCTAGCCCATGTAGTTGTCACCCCTCTGTACAGTATTTTCACAATAAAAAATAAATAAAAATTAAAAAAGAAATATATCCATTACCTGAATTATATGATTACAATCTCTGTATAAATCACATTTATAATAAAAATACAGAAGAAAATCAGACAAATATAATACTGGATTCATGAATCAAATGAAAGAAAATCATATGTATGTGATACCAAGCTCAAACCCCATTATCAGTTTCCTGTTCAAAAATGGCTCTTCTCATCACTTGTACTTTACCTAGATTATGAGAGTGGTGCAAAGTTAAGGAGTAAGGAATAAGTCATACATACAGGAGAAAGTTCATCTATCAGGCAGAAAATAGTACTTACAAAGAGTAGCACTTGCTAGAACACATGCTGACTAGAACACATTCTGGCTCAATGTTTTCTGAAATAAACAATCCTAATTGCGCTTTAATACAGGCTCCACTATATACAAACTGGGGACTCAAAGTTAACTAAACTCTCTCGACCTCAAATTCTTCATAGGTAAAGTGAGCATAACAAAACTTATCTCACAGGATTATGAGATCTGGATGTCATCAGATATGGAGTGGGTTGTGTCTTAGGTCTGTGTGAAACACTCAACCTCTGCTTGAAAGAGTATAAACTGGCATGATGTTTACCATATTACTTAACAGTAATACAACACCCACTACAGGCTCACTCCTCTAATCCTACATAGAAAAGAGGCTGAGACCTCAGGATCTAGGTTCTAATTCAGCCTGGAGAAGAAAGTAAATGAGATTCATCTCCAACGACCTCCAAAAAGGTGAGGGGGAGGTTTGCTTCAAGTGGTAGAGGGCTAGACTTGAGCATAAACTGCAGGAACAGTGCCCAGGCCCTGATTTCAAGTCCTAGAATCAGCACACACACACAAACACACACACACACACACACACACACACACACACACACACACACACACACACTAAATTTTTTATGCTGCTATCACTGCTATTAATATCACTTTCCCCTCCTCTAAACTCACCAGCTCTTTGGGTGTGTGTGTGTTTGTGTGTGTGTGTGTGTGTGTGTGTTTGGCAGGGACTTGCCATGTAGCTCAGGCTGCTCTTGAAGTTACAATCCTCCTATTATCTTTTCTTGTTTTTTGAAAAACCTGAAATTAGAGGTTAAATGGATTCCTCACGTGGCAACGGACTAGTTAATGAGCAACAGAATCAATTACCAAGTTCAAGTTCCAGCCTTAGACTTTAAATAAAATCAGAAATGATTTTTCTTAAATGAAAAAATGACCATAGGAATCATCTAATACCTAAATGTATGATTCAAAAGAGAAATCCTGAAAATGTTCAGGAAGTCAGAATTTAAAAATTCAGTGATTACCATGTATACAGTAGATCAGAGCATCTGTAACTTGATGCTAAATGAAGTGGGCTACATTAAAAACTTAAAAATTGTACATATTTACACTGCTCAAAAAAACACATCAGGATTTTGTGATCCGCCTCCCAAGAAAATGTGGTATATATACACAATGGAATTCTATGCCTCCATCAGAAAGAATGACATTGCTCCATTTGTTAGGAAATGGAAAGACTTGGAAAAAAAATATATTAAGTGAAGTAAGCCAGCCCCAAAGAAACAGATCCCATGGTTTCCCTTATTTGCAATATCTAGTATATGTCTGAGTCAAGCAGAAAAGTTCAGATAAGGTGATGTTAGGGAAATGAACCCTAAGATATGTATTCACATGTTATTTTTTCTTTCATGCGATTGTTTCTAACACATTTATAAGATTATTTCTTTGTTGCTTTGTATGTCCTTCTCCCACAGTATAACCCCTGCTTTCACTGTATTTGATGTCGGTATAATTTGTGGAGGGGAAGGGGAAAACAAATCGTTTAAATAGGGATAGAGGTGGATCCATTGCAACAATGAGATATACAAGTTGTTATGTCGAAAACGAACTTTACAACTTTGGTTGGGGGGGGGAGGTGGAGCGGGGAGGATTGGGTGGGGGGGGGCAGGAGGAAGATGGGAAGGGATGGGAAGGGGAAACAAAGGAGGAGGCTGCAATGCTTGATAAGGAATGTACTCATTATCTTGCCCATGTAGTTATAACCCCTCTGTACAGTATTTTCACAATAAAAAATAAATTAAAAAAAAAACCACAACAGGGCAGCACTGGGAAATAATGCTTGTAATTCTAGCTATTCAGGAGCCTTAGATATGAGGATAGAGGTACAAAGCCAGCCTGAGCAGGAAAGATTGTGAAACTCTTATCTCCAATTAACCACCAGAAATCAGAAGTGACGCTGTGACGCAAGTGGTAGAGCACCACCCTTAAGCAGAAGTGTTAGGGGAGAGCACCCAGGCCGAATTCAAACCCCACAACCAACGCCCCCCCCCCATGCACCTTGCTTATTCTCTGTATCTTGATTACTCTGGCTATTTGAATCATTTTTCTCATAATGACCAAATATATGTTGCTGTTCAACAGCTGCATAATTTTTAATTCATCACTTAAATTGAGCATATTATGGGTCATTATTATTTTTTTTTTTGGTTTAGGAAAATCTCAGTAATATCTTGTTTTTTTTACTATTTATTTTTGGCAGCACTGTTGCACAAATTAATGAATAGATAACACTCAGCATACCGTATGATTTAAATGTAGGTAACACAGCTGGGCGGCAGTGGCTAATGCCTGTAATACTGACTATTCAAGAGCCTGAGAGCTGAGAATTGTAGTTTGAAACTAGACCAGGCAGGAAAGAGAGATATTTCTTTTCTCTAATGCATAATCAAAAGATCTGAAAGTGAAACTATGGCAAATGCTAGAGTCCTAGCCTAGAGAAGAATAACATCAGACTGGCACCCCCCCACACACCAGAACTATATGACATACAGTTTTGAGACTTCTTTGCATCATCTCAACTTCCTAACTGCATGGAGAATTGGAAATTTAAAACTGGAAACTTAAAAATCTATTGATTATTTTTTTTAAAAAAATTGATGAAAGTTTTAATCATGCCCATTCCCAACCAGTGCTGCACCATAGAAAGGCAACACCATGGAGACAACCTGTCATCCTCTTCTTCCCCACCCATCACTCTGCCGCTGTACCCCTGCTGCAGCCATCCTCATACACCCCTGTTTCTAGTGAAGTGAGCCCAACCCCTCTTTCTGACCCCTCTCATCTACATTGGGAAGACACCTATCCAACATTGCTTTGTCTACTCCTATCCTCATTCCTTCCCTCACCCCAGGACCACTCTGTTTGCCCCTTCTGTCCTCCTCCCAGGTCACCTTAACATTCATGGATGTGGGAATGTGTGCTCATGCTTGTATGAGATGAATGCTTGGCCAGAACATAGGCAATATACTCACCAGAATGGTTCTCCCGGGAAATGTTCCTGGACAACCCAGATTCTAGGTAAGCTCCACCATCCCTCAAGTCCCCTCCACGTCCTCCACTGATCCTTCTTTACACTGTGGAAGCCATCCCAACACAACTCTCTTTCTAGTTGAGTGGGCCCAAACCTCTTCTTGGAACCATATCCTTTTGCTAGGCTCCACTATCCTCCAGTTGATTTCCCCTCCTCACAGCCTGGCCCACACCCACCGTGTTCCCTCCCCCTCCGCCTACCTTGTATCCTGCCCCACCCTGTCCCTCTGGACCCAAGGCCACCCCAACATGCGTAGGTGAGGGGATGTGTGTGCATGTACATCTGAATGCATGTACATGAGGCCCAACTGACCTGCACATTGGCAATACAGTCACCATAGACAGAGGCTCCTGTAGTTTGAGGTTCCTAGGTCTCCTGGCATCTGCTGACAGTTGTAGGGCTGGAGGTGGGGAAGCTGCTGCTATCTCCTGCTTCTGAGATGTGGTACTAGAGGGACTCTAGGGCTTCAAGTGAGGCAGATCTCCACCTTCCTCTTGTGTGGTCCCAGCTGCTGGAGACATCCCATGATGACTCTGATTCCAGGTAAGTGGGCCTGTCTCCCTACCTGACCAAATCCTCACCACCTTTTCTGGGCCAGATCCTCACCCCTACTTTCAGCTCCAACCCTCACATCCATTTTAGTCTCAACCCTCACCCCACTCTTGGATCCACCACTCACCTCACTTCCTCACCCCCACTGTAACCCCAACCCCCACTTACAGCTTCACCCCTCATTCCCAGTATTGTATCCACCCACACCCCACTTATGACTCCACTATTCACCCCCCATTTCTGACCTCATCCATCACCATATCGGATCCACCTTTCACCCTACTTCTGTCATTAACCTACCCACACTTCCAACCTCACCCCTCACAACCATGCTCTGATGCACCCTTCATCCTACTTCTAGGCCCAACCTCAAAACCAATTCTGGTCCCACTCACACATCCAACTTAGGTCCCACACCTCATCCCCACTTCTGGTCCCATTCCTCACATTCATTTCTGGCTTCATCCCTCACCCTCACTCTTAGATCCACCTCTCACCCCACATCGGGCCTCAAACTTACTACTACTTCTAGCTCCACTCCTCAGTCCCCTTCCAGCCCAATCTTCACCCTCACTTCTGACCCCAACCTTACCTCCCACCACACCTTATCCCAACTTTCATCTCCATCCCTCATCCAGGCTCCTCTTCCCCTCTCTTCTCCCAGTTCTACTCATCTTCCCATGGGAACAGATGCATGCATGAAGGCATATGTGGACATCCACTCATGCACAGGGCATTCCCATAGCATGCTTGGATGTGGTGCCAAATTTCTTGAACAAGGTCTGTGAGAGCTGCCAGAGAAGGAAGGCCTAGAGTAAGTCTTCCCCACTTCACCTCCTGGCTAAGGCTTTTTTGTCTAATGTCAGTACTGCACTTGCCATTCTTGGAAAACAAAGATTCAGGTGAGTATCCTCCCTCATCCCTCAGCTCCAGTTCCCTGTGGGATCCGTCCTGGGAAGACCCTATTTTGAGTTAAGTGGATTTAGTGGACCTGTCCATTCTACCCGGTCCTTCCTATTTCCCCACCCCCACCTTCCACAGCCTCCCCAGCTCCCCTGCCACCTTGCCCACCCTCCTCCCACTGCCCTCAGTCCCTCAACCCTGTTCTCCAAGCCTCTGTTCTCTCAACATGAGTGGTTGAAAGGATGCCCATGAAATGCACACTTAAGTATACACACCCACATGCACATGCATGTGGTACAAGGTTGGTCTGGACATAGGCTGTGGCAGTCACCAGAGAAGGAAGGCTGGAAATTAGAGTCCACCTTACTAAAACCTGTAGTGTGGGGCTCACACATTCACTGGTGGTTGTAGTACTAGAGCCATTAACACTGCCACCCACCCCCAAGTGGTCTCTCAACTGCTGGAGGGACCTGGTGTCCAAAGACCTCTTCAGATCTCCATCTTGCTGGAACACATGTGCCCAAGTGCCTTGAAGCCCCATTTTGAGGTAAGATGACCCTTCCCCTGGTGTGGTTGCTGAGGCACGATGAAGGGTTACGCAGTTGTACACATGTAGCTTCAGATAGGAATGAATGTATGCTTTAGAGTCCATTGTGAAGGAAGGTGGGGGCTGTTTGACAACCTGGGCTTTCTTCTCAGGCATAGCTGGGGATTGCTTGCGTCCATTGTGTCAACTGAGAGTGGCGATGGGGCTGGAGCCATTGAGTCTGCTGCCTTCACCAAACTTTTCATACACTGACTGTAGTGATGTGCTACCCTCAGGAAGCCCCTGTTTTGAGGTAAGGCGGGCCCTATCCCCCAGAGTGTACAGAATCATGCGTGAAGTTTGTGTGTGTGTGTGTACGCACGCATGCACACACACACACACACACACAGGTTCTCATTTACCTGTTGCCAGATTTACCTGATAATGTGTTACAGTGGGACTAAGAGAAGGAAGGCTAGGGCTTGGTGTTTGCCCCACGTCCCTTCCTGGCCTCTATAGACTTGGTTATGGGTTTGAATCTGGGGATTCTGCCACCCTCCTCAAATAGCACTTCACCTGCTACAAAGAGGTCTTGTTCAAGGGATTCTTCAGCTTCACCTCCAGATCTCCATCTTCCTGGTCAGTGTCTAACCAAGTTCATAGGTCATTATCTCATGTCCATATATGAGATAAGTGGGCTCCCATCTAAATTCTCATGAGATCCTAATTATGTGGGAGGATTTGTGTTTATGTGTGTACACAATGTGCAAGAACACACATTCATGGTGCCAAATTAGCCTGAGCATGTGCTATAGAGAATCTAAGAAAAGGAAGGCTATGGCTAAGATTCTGCCCTGACTCCCTTTCTGCTGTAGCCTGTGTAGTTGGAAGCTCTGGGTTTGATGTTAGGGATGCTTTCTCCAAAGCCCACCAGTGCTTCAACTGATACAGGGAGATCTTGGTATTTGAATCAGCATTTGATTGTTAGCTGACAAATCTTCTAAAATATTTTTTTCCAATTCAACAATTTTTATTGACACTATTTTTCTGTGGCATCACTTAATCTAGGTCTTAGTTACTTCACTGAACTCTAATGAGATCTTTCTTAAGGGCAAAATAAGATTTACATTTTTTTCATAGTATCTGGTACTGTGCTACATTATGTAAAAGTTTTATATCATTGCTGGGTATGGGAGGGGCGGGTCATGTATTTTAAGGTTAAATGTTGTGTTGGGTTTGTGGGTAACCTGCATAATTATGGTAGCAAGACCTTTTATCAAATGAGAACTCTTTTGTGATATCCTGACTTGTCTTGTCAACTGCAGAAATTAAGGGAAAATCATTCTGTTGCTGCGGCTTCCGATGGAGAAATTTCCATCATGTGAAGAATCACAGAAATGATGACCTGGATGAATGATTTGGAAGGTGAAATCACAGAGATGTGGCCTGAGCATTCTCTGAGTTCTGCAGTGCAAATGAAATTCCTCCTGAAGAAACTTGAGGTAATTATCTGAAAGCAGCTGAGCTCTTTTCACAGATCACTTGGAGGAGGAAAATTGAGCCAGTAGACATGGGGTGTGACTTACTTTTTATATAACTTTCTTATTTAATTTCTTTTACAAAGGACTTTTACTGACAGCATGTCACTTTTTGAATACAATGCATCTTGATCAATGTCATTGCATTCATCCTTCTCCCACATATCTCCCAACCCCATCTCTATGTTCTCAAGTTACCTGGTTTTATATTCACGGATATACATTACTATTAGGACTGTGTTTGGTTACCACCTTTTCTCCCTCCAATCACCATCCTCTACCCCTTGACCTCCTCCCACTCTCCACATATGGAACACATGTTTCAGCCTCCTGGTATTCAGTTTGTTAAACTCTGAGTTGTTTAAAGGAGTTACACTCTTTCAATCTTCCATGAGTATACCAGAATTTATTCAGCTTGTATGTATGCCTAGGACCCTGAATATGTTTTTTCATGAATGTTTATAATTTAGATCTAACTTCCACAGAGAGAAAACATATGTCTTTGTCTCTCTAACTCTGACATACTAAACACGATTTTTTCAAGGACAATCTATTTCATGGCAAATGATCTTTGAGTAAGAGAATAAGGAAGAAGTCATTTTAGCTTTTTGCAAATATATATGTGTTGCTTTCTCCATGATATTTCATTTTGTGTGTATATAATTGAACATGAAACTAGTTGTTTGTGGGCAGTGTACTTACCCTTAGAAATGCTGAAGATAAAGGAGCCATGTTATTACTTTAAATGACCTTTCAGGCTTTGAGGAAATGGAGAAGGAGAATGGCTTCATCATCAAAGATAATAGTATCAATAGATATTTTTGTTATTCCCTGTCACATTCTAACTTGAGTACATGATATAATACTTAAGTGACTAATGCTTGCATTTCTACCTGTCTTTGAGATCTTAGTTATGGAGTTTGTTTGGCAGAAATTTCAAGAGATTTGTGCTCCAATTTTACTAGTAGCCTTGGGGAAAAAGAAACTCAGTGCTGAGGCCCTGAGTTCAAACCCCAGAATCAGCACATTAAAAAAACTTATCTTGGGCTGGGAAGGTGGTTCAGTGGGGGAACGCTTGCCTTGCATGCATAAGGCCCTAAGTTCGATTCCTCCGCACCACAAAAGCAAAAAATAAAAGCCAGAAGCTGTGGCACTGTGGCTCAAGTAGTAGAATGCTAGCCTTGAGCTGAAGAGCTGAGAGACAGCGCCCAGGCCCAGAGTTCAGGCCCCATGACCAACCCCCCCCCCACAAAAAAAAAATCTACGCAAGCTTTAGTAACAAAACACCTAACACTTGTTTATGCTCCCCTCAAATGTCTGCATAGGAAATGCCAGAACTTTCCTGGATAAAAGTGCACAGTTACTAAGCACAACAAAAGGAAGGTTGGCCTTGTGCAGTTTTCACATTAGTATAGAAGTTGGAGTTATCCAAGCTTCTCTAGGAGTCTTGACAGTCCCCCAAGGAACAGAGAAGCTGTGTATATTTGTGACACTCCTTAAGGGCATAAAGAGTCTGTCTGGAGTACATAATTTCTGATTCCCAGGATATTGTTTCCATGAGCTCTCGGGGTAGTTTAGAAACTTGCAAAGCTCTCCCAACTGACTCTCAGAGGAACTCCTGGCCAGAGAGGGGTCCTGATATTTGTTCCAATGACTTGTAGCTTCCATCTATTTTTGTACACCCTCAAACTTTTCAATCTGTTTGACGTATGTCCTCCTTTTCACAAATATGTAATGGCCAGAATCTCCACTCCAAGCAGCATCCTTATGGGACATGGAAAGGGTAGAAAAATGCTGCTCACAGTGATTAATGTTGTGAGCATTGCATCTGCTAGGGGGAAATCCACTCAATGGGACAGTTTTCCATTCAGGATATTGGTGTTTGTGCTCCTTGGGCATGCGTTTTAGGGGTTTTTGAATGGAGATGCACTACAAAGAATGGATAGCAATCAGTGGGCTTTGATAGCCAGTTGTTGCTTCAGCTGAACACCTTCACAGATGATATTGAAAGCAAATGCTATGAGAGGATAGAGGTTGTAGAACACCTGGGAGTGATGAACCACCAATGGCACCAAGTACATGGAATCCTATTAAATAAAAGATGCTTGAGATCACAGTTAGATGCATTATTTGGTCCTACAAGATACTACTTTCCAAAAAATTTTAAAAAGTGTTCAGATATTTTTATCACTGTGACTAAAATAATCTAAATTATAACCCCTTTATTATGTCTTATTTAGTATTCTTCATGGTTACATATAATGAGTATGAAAAGTCTTACATCCTGCTTGAAATTTTAGAAGAAATTTTAGTTACGAAGGTGTCAAGTGCATGAAGTATAGTATCCCACATTTGTAATACCACCTGATTGGGAAGCAGAAATAAAAAAAAAGGATCATGGTCTGAGGCCAGGCCAGAGAAAAAAATGCTACGACACCCATCTCAAAAAATGAGCTGGCCATTTCCTAACAAATGGGGAAATGTCATTCTTTCTGATGGAGGCATAGAATTCCATTGTGTATATATACCACATCTTCTTGATCCATTCATCTACTGAGGGGCATCTAGGTTGGTTCCATATCTTAGCTATGGTAAATAATGCTGCAATAAACATAGGAAAGGCTTGGAAAAAATTATATTAAGTGAAGTAAGCCAGGCCCAAAGAAACATAGGTCCCATGGTTTCCCTTATTTGCAATATCTAGTATAGGTTTGAGTCAAGCAGAAAAAGTCAGAGAATGTGATGTTAGGAAAACGAACCCTCAAATATGTATTTTAATGTTTCTGTTTCTTTCATGCATGTGTTTCTAACGCATTTATAAGATTATTTCTTTGTTGCTTTGTATGTCCCTCCCCCACAGTGTAACCCCCGCTTTCACTATATTTGATGTCAGTATAACATGTGGAGGAGACGGGGACAAACAAGTCGTTTAAGGATTCAGGTGGACCTGTTGCAACAATGAGAAGTACAAAATGTCATGTCAAAAACAGCTTTACAATGTCGGTGGGGGGGGGAGGGAGGGTATGAATGGGTGGGGGGGAGGGGGGAGGCTGGGAAGGGAGGTGAAGGGTAAACAAAGGAGGAGGCTGCAATGCTTGGTAAGAAATGTATGCATTATCCTGCCCATGCAATTGTAACCCCTCTGTACAGTATGTTCTCAAATAAAATAAAATAAAATTTAAAAAAAAAAAATGAGCTGGCCATAGTGGTTCACATCTGTAATCCTAGCTACTTATGTGGCAGGCATAGGTAGCCAGGTCTCAATCAATCTAGGATCAGCCCTGGGCAAAAAGCTCAAGACCTCAAATAAACAAAATGTCTAGAAGTATGTCAAAAGGAGTTGACTGCTAGCTGTTGTACTATGTAAGTCCTGTCTAGCAAGCACAGATCTTCTGAGTACAAAACCCTCTGAATACAAAACTCCCCTCTCCCACCAAAAAGCCATTGTCCCATTTGAACATTTAATTTCAAGGCCACTGACAGGTGACAGATGGTGACATTCTCTTTAAAATTAGTTACTCAAAAGAGACAATGTTTTTTAGGCTTTGAAAGAATTGAAAAGGAAGAAAAATGCATGTGATTTTTACTAGCTCCACAATTCTAGAAAGGATAAAAATGTACTTAAGTATTCAATATATACCCATATGCATGCATATATGCATGTGTTGTGTATGTACATATATGTATGTATATATATGTATGCACAAGTGGTTCATCTCTTTTCTGTGTAGCAAATAGTACACATGAATCTGTAGAGTCAGCACTCAAAGGCATGAACAGACAAAGAGAGTGAGCAGAGAACTCACATCAAGGAATCTATGGCTGGCAGATAACACTGAAAATCTTTTACCTCAGTTTCTACGTGTTGCTCACTGCAGTACAGAGACTATACAATGTCAATGGGATACCAGCAGAAAAAATGAGATATGAGAGTTACAAATGGTCAATATTCATCATTTTCTTGATTCATTTCTCTCTTGAGGGGCATTTGGGCTGATTCACTAAGCATGGTTGTGCTGAAAGCTTTATTATATCCTGGTTTGTAATCTTTTGGGTAAATCCCCAGGAGTAGAGTTGCTGGATCATAGGGTCATAAGTAGTCAAAAGTAGGGTGAAGGGAGGAAAGGTTGGAGGATGAAAAGGAGGAAAGGGGGAAAATGCAGAGAGAATTCCAGTAAATATCCTACCATTAATTGAGAAGAGTGAGGGAAGGTGTGTGAAGGGGAGGGATTAATGAGAATGTTGAAAGTGGTGGCATTGATCAAGGCATATTGTATTCATAAACTGCTTTGTTTAATGACAACTGTGCTATGTAAAACAATAATTTAAAAAATCATGTTCCTAAAGTGATAAGCAATTAGAAGCAACATTATGAGAATTTGCTCAGATGATCTCTAGGGTCCATAAATAAGACTTTTTTGATTAGGATGAGTTTTAGAACAACAGTAATTGTACAGACTATATTAAGAAAATTTAATGATTTCCAGCTATTTAAAATAATGATTGCTGGATATATAGCTCAAGTGGCAGAGTGATACCTAGTGAGAAAAAGTGTCAGATATTGAATTCAAGTCCTGATCTCAAACAAAATAAAAACAATCAAGAAAAGTAGGGCAGTTTATTGGGCACTGGTAGCCCATGCCTTTAATTCTACCTTTAATTGGAAGCTGAGATCTGAGGATCTCAGTTCAAAGTCAGCCTGGGCAGGAAAGTCTGTGAGACTCTCATCTCCAATTCACTGCCAAAGAAAGCTGGAAGAGGTATAAGGCTAGCCTACAGTGAAAAGCTCTGGGACAGAACCAAGGTTTTGACTTCAAGCCTTAGGATAGTGCATATAAATACACAAAAGAAGTGAGGCACTCAGGTTTTGGTGAAAATTCTTCTATGTGCTGGTAGTCTGTTGAGGGGGAATTACAGTGTGAAAAGCAGTGTGGATATTTGGTGATCCCTGGTTTCTTATCCAGGAGCTGCAGTGCAGTGTGTAGAAGACAAGTCTTTCTTCAGAATTTCACTCTCTTGGATGGATTCCCCAATTTGCTCTAAGTTATTGAAAAGTAGAACCGAGTTAGGGATATATTTTCATAATATGTTAGAGTAACGTTTCATAGATTTTTTTGTTTACCTTAAGTTCTTTGCAAATTATTTTTAGTAAATCTGAAAAATCTAGCAATTGACTATTGTAAGTAGATGAGTTTTTCAGTTCAGGTGATCAAATAGAACATATTGTATTGCAATTGAGTGCTTTCTTTTTTAAAATTACATAATTACATCTTCTGTAATTAATATAAATAAATGAAACTACTGGAATATTCTGGATCTTGGCTATGGACCGGTGTTTGTAACCTAAAATCAAGAATCAGAATATTGTAATCAAACATGAGACACTCCCAGTTTTATAAATAAAGTTGTATTTGAACCTAGCCTCATCCTTCCATTTCCACGTTAACTTTTGTATGTTCTCATGATGCAAGGCAGAGTTGAGTATTTATTATTGAAGACCATATGGCCCACTCTTTACAAAACATGTTTGTTGACCCTGTCCTAGAATATTACAGCACACTCCTAGTGAGCATGTGGATACTATGCAAGATGTTTAACATATAGTTGGTCTAGAGGATGTCACTGGAATATTTTTTTAATTTTTATTTTTGTTATTTTTGTTGTAGTTGTTGTTGGGGAAGGGGGATCATCATCAAGCTTGAACTCTGGGCCTGGGCATTGACCTGGAGCTTCATGCCCAGGGCTAACACTTTATCATTTTGAGCCACAGCTTTACTTGTGGGGTTTTGCTGCTGCTGCTGCTGCTGCTGTTGTTGTTTGTAGATAATTGGAGATAAGAATCTCAGGGACTTTCCTACCCAAGCTGGCTTCCACTCTTGATCCTCAGCTCTCATTCTTCTGAGGAGCTTGGATAAAAGCTGTGAGCCATTGATGCATGGTTAATTTCTTTTTTAAAATTTGATAATTTTTGTTTTCATCTAATTTCATATTCTATCAAAATATGTGTGGAATACCTTTTTCCACAGACTCAAGTCTCCTATCACTCTTTCCTGGGGGCTGTCCTGCAAAAGCGCCCTCAACCATTATGAACTCTATGAGGGGCCCTTATGGCAGCTGAGTGTCCAGGACAAAGGTGGCAGAGGAGGCAGTGACACCTGGGGATTGGGCAGGGGCAGGGCATACATAGAGGAAAGTGAGTACTGCTTGTATGGGCAGCCTCAGTTCAGGAGCAGACAGCCCAGGGAGTTGATGTCGCGGGCAGCCCTGGGGTTTCTGTGGGCTGCATGGAGGTAGCAGTGGTGTTGCTGCTGCATCTCCTTGCCTGCCATCACCTCCATTGTCCCTGCAGCGCAGGGGCATGGGCTCCACCTTGAGCGAAGGGGCTTAGGGCAGCCGCTGGCCGGCCAGGATTTTCTGCCAGGCCTCTTGCTCATCCTGCAGGCAGCCAGAAATTCACACAGGCCACCCAGATGAGGTCGGCATGTGTACAGTCACTGACTGTCTCCCTGAGGCGCTTGACCTGGTGGAGAATCCAGTCCTTGGGTGCTCAGCTGGCAGCGGGGGGCTCAGGCTGCTGAGTAGCATCTGGTACTCCCAGCTGCTGGGCAGGGCCCAAAGACCAGACCTCAGGCAGCAGCTGCAAGGTCGAGGCACTGGGCAAGGTGTGGTGCGATGAGCCAAGGTGCCCAGGTCACTGAGGCCTTGCTGTCTGGTCTCCACTGCCAGCTTGGAGGTTCACAGTCTAGTGGCTGCACCCTGCTGCCGTATGGCTTTCCAAGGACTCTAGCCTTAGCAGGGTGCTTGGCACCAGAGGCCTCATTTGCAGCCCTCCTCCTTTTCACACTGCAGCAGAATTGTGGACCATAACAAGCTGCGCTGACCCGCCCCATTCTGCAACTTCGGTGTTGGAGATGCTGACCTGTGGCCCACAGATCCTCACAGCAGCGGTCTTGAAGCCCAGGAGGCAGTGCCCTTGGCACCCCATCTTGGACAAAAGGACCAGGTGTGGCAGAGGCAAAGGGGCCGGAGCGGCCTTGCACATGATTTAAGTACACTTTATTTGGGAGTATACTGTCTTCTCAATATGTGTAACATATTAGTTTTGTTAGGTGAATAAGTGGCCATGTCTACATTGGTATTATAAAGAGAATGTACAGAGGGATTAAATTACATGAGTCAGATAATGAATACATTTCCTTTTGTATAGTGTCTTCTTTTCCCTCCCTCCCTCCAAGCCCCTTCCTCCCATTAATTGAATATTTAGGGAATTCTCTGAGGAAATATGGACTAACGTACAATAAAATCTTTATGACAGTAGAGGCTTGACCCAATCACATTAATTTTTTTGTAGAATAGAGAAATCTATTTTCTGCAATGAAGAAACAACCAAGAGCTAACCATGGAGACTGGAGGGAAGTTACTGGGCACCCTAACCTGGGCACTAAGAAGATCAATCAGCCTGAAAGGATGCCTGAAAGAACACAGAATTGCAGCTGGGTGAGATGATCAAGCAGGTCCAGAGCATTGTACAGGTGACATTCACTTACTTTTCTACTGATGATATTCACATACCATCATAGTTTTATTTGCTTTATAAAAGAAAGGAAAGTTTAGAAAGTTCAGCATTGGGAATTTTCCAATGAAAAGGCAGGGCTTACTAACAATTATGTTGTGCTCAATAATAATACAGTATGGAAAAAGGATCAGTGTAGAGTATATAAAAACTTTAAGTACTGTGAAGATACTCTTTTATGAATCATGAAACTTGGTCCATGAAGCACAAATCTAATTTTATATGTTTTACAGTCCTGGGATATAATATATACAGTAATACTGAAGTTTTCTGCTATCATTAGAAAAGGTACATTTCCACATAGTGAAATCCTACATGATTTAGAACTAATTAAGGATTTTTTTATTCTGTGTCATTAGTAGAAAAATGATTGTTTTGTTTGGTCCCAAATAGCAAATTATTCTCAATGATTATGAACTATTTTGAACCTAATTCGAGTTCGTTTTTTTTCTGCCAGTTCTGCTGGGACATGAACTCAGTGACTGGGTGCTGCCCTGTAGCTTTATAGCTCTTAGCTAACATTCTACTGCTTGAGCCACTGCTATAGTTTTTTTGCTGGTTGGTCTTTTACTGGTTGGGATAAGAGACTTATAGACGGCTTTGCACCAACTGACTACAAACCATGATCCTCAAATCTCAGCCTCCTGAGTGGCTTGGATTACAAGCATGAACCATCAGTGTGTGACTGGTTATGCTTTTTCATAGTAAATTTTCTCAAATGAGCCCGAAAATATATCAATATGTAAGTCCATGAATGAGTGAATACATTTATTTCTTCTGTGAAGTAAGTCATAAACTAAATAAGATTAAATAGTTTTTTTTTTTCAAATCTAAGAACAAAACCCAGGGCCTGGCACTTGGCAGCAAGTGCTCTTCCATTTACCAAAATCCACAGCACCAAAATTAAGATTCTTAACTCTGAATAACCCAAGATTCAGAGACTCAGTGGAAGCTAGTTAGTTGACTACTGAATAGAATGAAAACATAAATCACAAGTTGAAAGTTCATGAAGGCTAAGAAAATGTAGGCTCAGACAAATAATTCCATTCCTCTTCTCTCTGCTTCCTGCCTTAACCATTTTTTATCCAGTCCTAGGGCTTGAATTCAGGCTTTGGGCATTGTTCTGAGCGTTGTTTGCTTAAGGCTAGCACTCTACCACTTCTAGCTTTTGCTATTTATATCTTACTGAGGAATCAAACTCAGGGCTTCCTGGCTGCTAGGCAAGCACTCTGCCACTAAGACACATTCTCAGCCCTCACTTTTTGTTTTTGAGACAAAATATTCAGCTTCAGCTCAGGTTGGCCTGTGTCCATTGTTTTTAGTATTAATTGACTGATGAGAATATGCAATGTACAGCTTCCTTGTATCAATGTCTGCTATCTAATTGTTTCTTGATGTAGGCCTTTAAGTTAGGTAGTGTATGGTTTCAGTTCCTCAGTTTCACAGTGGATAGAATACCAATAGTGAGAGAAATATGTTTTAAAAAATCTCCTGCCGGGCGCTGGTGGCTCACGCCTGTAATCCTAGCTACTCAGGAGGCTGAGATCTGAGGATTGCGGTTCAAAACCAGCCCGGGCAGGAGAGACCGTGAGACTCCTATCTCCAATAAACCACCAGAAAACCGGAAGTGGCGCTGTAGCTCAAGTGGTAGAGCGCTCGCCTTGAGCTGAAGAGCTGAGGGACAGTGCCCAGGCCGAGTTCAAGCCCCACGACAGACAAAAAAAAAAAAAAAAACAACTCCTGAGTGAGGTCTAAAATGTCATAGCATGAATTAAATCTTGGATGTTAATGGATTTTTTGTCTACCCTTTTTATAATTTATTGGTTATTAACAATTTTAATTGACATTACACAGGTAATATATGGAGGATTTACAGTTACTTTTGATTGATTGAATGAATTAGAGTGATCCCTTATCTATGGAGGGAGTCACATTCCAGATACCCTTGACATAGATGATAATCCTGGAGGTAGCAATAATTAAACTGAAATAATCACAAGAAACTGCATTTATTTTTTGTGCTGGTCCTAGGGCATTAATCAAGCCCTCACTGCTGTCCCAGCAGGTTTTTTTAAATTTTAAGTATGACTATTACCTGATGATTTTAGCACATAAGAAAAAAATATACTCATGATGCTGAGATATAAAGACTTCTGATTGAGCCCCACTTGGCCTAGAAAATGCGTGGGACACTTCTCTCCCCAAAAGAGATGGAAGTGGTTCTGTGCCTCAAGGGGTAGAGGAACAGCTTTGAGAGAAGAAGCAATAGCATCATGTCAATTCACTGAGTTCAAGTCTCAGTATTGTTATACATACACCAGAGTGTGTGTATAACACACACACACACACATACACACACACACACACACACACACACACACACACACACAAGAGAAAAAAGAAAAGGAAAAACCCTGATAAGGTAATTAAGACACCTAATGTGATAAAGAGGAGGAAGCTTGAGGAATCATTTCTGTATTATTAGATTATTAAACCACAATCTACAGGTAATTTAAAGTATACAAATATAGCTGGGTGACCAGAGTTTCATTCTTGTTAATCTGTGAGTGTGTATGTGTATGCATATGTGTGCTCACATACCCTAGTACTAGCGCCTGAATTCAAGCCCTTATTCATTTCCTTAACTTTTTCTTTCAAGGTTGATGCTCCCCACTTGAGCTACATCTCTACTCTGGCATGCCTGTAACTCTAGCTACTTAGGAGACTGAGACCTGGAAGATTGTAGTTTGAAGCTCCCTAAAGCAGAAAAGTCTGTAAGATTGTCTCCAATTAACCAGAAAATATATTGAGAGCAGAGGCATATCTCAGCAATTTTTCTGAGGTAACCTTGGACCATTTCTTCCTTTATTCAGTGCTTATGTAACATACAGAGTCATATAGCTGCTTAATGTATTCAACTTATACACACATATGAGCATGTATATAATTTTATAATATGCACATCAAGAGAAAATATACATATTTTTGTTTTTATGATCAGTCCACATATCTACTAGAAGGTGTGGAGTTCCTCTCTCACCCACTGCTGTGCATATGCTATTATTCAATTATCCGAATATCTTTGTGTAGGACTCTATGTGTGTACCCAAGCACGTGTGTACCTAGATTAAACTCATTTCCTTGCACTTGTTAGACAAGTGTTAGAGAGCTAGCCCTGTTTATAACAGTTACTTTTGAATGAATATCATGGATTCCCTAGGTTGTGTTAGAACGCAGTGTTAGAATGCCTCTCATACATACCTGGAAGCACTTATTGATTGAGAGTGGGATCTTTTTTTCCCAGCTGTGGGGCTTGAAGTCAGGGTTGAGCACTGTCCCTTAGTTTCTTTTGCTCAAGGTTAGAGCTCTACCACTTGAGCCTCTTTTACTGTTTGTGTGATACTGAGGAATCAAACCGAGAGCTTCATGCATCCTAGGCAATCATTCTACCACTAAGCTACATTTTCAGCCGAGACGGGGATCTTGATAATTGTTCCCTATGCAATCCTGAACTCTGGTTTCCAAGTAACTATTTTACAGGGGTGTGCCACTACACTGATTGTAATTTTTAAAATTTTATATATTTCATTTTCTCCTTTTTTATTGGTAGTACTGGGCCTAAAAGTTGTTCATCCTGTTTATCAGAAATGTTTTTAAGGGAAAATTGGTTTCAAGAATTATTCTGGGGGTGTTTTTGTTTCTGTTTTGTGCTGTGCTGAAAGATTTATTCCTGGCTGGTGGAAATCTCTCATGGTGGGTGGTGAGTAAGCTGTGGAGCATTGATAGGGTGCTATGTGTTACCTTGTTTGTCCTTTTAGATTTTCATTTAGATGTGTTGTTCCTCAAAATAATTCCTTTACTAAAGTAGGATTGTTCTTTTATTTTTGAGACCTATTGTAGCCCAGGCTGATCTTGAACTCATGATGTTCCGGATCAACTTCTTGAATGGTAGGATTACAAATGTATAGCATCACACATAGCAGGAATGTTATGTGATTAATACACACTTCTACTCAACTGCCTTTAGTTTGATACCATGGCCAGTGTTTACAAAGTATTGTTCTATATTGGAAGATATCTTTAGAAAGCATATCTTGCTCTAGGTAACTGAAGAATGTAAAAGGGTAGTGGTATGCATAGTACCTAATTACACAACATTCCAGAGCAGGCCAAGAAGACTGTTGGGAAGGACAAAGGTAAAGAGTAGTATGAATTATCTTGGGCTTGGAGTACAGTGATACAGGAAAGAACGTATACAGGTAGAATCCTGTGAGGGTTGTGGAAGTAGAACAGGTATTTTCCAGGTAGATCAAATGTGAGAATGTCCAGGAGGAGGGACCAGCATTTTCTGAACCTTGGAGAGGCAGAGCAGCAGAGTACTGGATGGATGGAAGCAGAGTGGAAAAGAAAACAGAATACTCTTTGGGAGTTTGTATGTTTACTAATTTATTGCTTGCATAAAGCATCAACCCCTACCAGCAACAGAGGAAGCTGCCCATCCCAGCCCCATGTGTGTGCTGGAATGGGTGGGGCTACTGAGAAAGTAAGATGTGGAAATTCAGAACACACCTGAGCCTGGGTCATTCTATAAATTCACTGTGGAAGAGTGTACCTAGATTTGCCACATATGAAATTACACTTGTTAGGGAAGCACGAAACTGACAGACCTTTTAATATTACTTAATTTTAAGTAGATTCTTGTAGGTTTTCCTGGGCTGTTGACTGTAGCCCTGCTAGTTATGCCTCCCATACAAACTGGAATGACAGATGTATGCCACTACATCTAGTGAATACTGATTGAGATAGGTTTCTTGGTTAAAAAAATATTTCCTTGAATGGTCTTGAACCATATACTCTCATTGTGTCTTTAAAATGCCACTGAAGAAAAGGTTAACCAATGTATCCTTGTCCTCAAAAGTTAATCATGCCTCTAACAAGGATTTGCCTTCTCAAAGCAGGGTAACACCTCACAGAAGTGTTATATCAGAAGGACAAAAGTACAACCAATGGGCTAATCACCAGGCAGCCAGAAAGAATATGAGCCTGGCTTCTCTTGGCTGGGAGATCTTTATCTTTGTAACAGAATTAGGCTTTACTTTTCTTTTTTAAGGTCAGTTAGCAAAAGATCAATACAAAAATGAACAATTTGCATTGAGCCTCCTATGTAGAAGATTCTAGTGACAATATCTCCTCATGGGATTTGAGAACCCAGTCTTTGGTGTGACAAGCTTGGTGGGCTTCAAGAAGTGCTTTCTATACACACAAAAGCAGAATCTGCTTCCCATGTTCCCTTGTAAGACTGTTACACTTGTATGGGATTTTAGAAGTCAAACATATGTTTGAAATCCTGACTTTCACAGCCAGTTGATTTACCAGTTTCCATTTTATCTTCTTTTTTCAATGTTATGATAATTTCTTAGTAAACAAAGTATATAACAATGGTACCCAAGGAAACTGAAATACAATAATAATTTTCCACTCTCTATATTTGTATTCTATCACTATCTTATATTCAATCAATAATTATCTGATAGCCTTCAATGGCTTTGTCAAAGACCCCAGTGGCCTAAACTTTGCCCAGTCTGTGTCAACTCCATTCTTCATGTTACCTGGCTTTGCTGTGGCATGTGGGTCCCAATTATCTTATCACCTTTCCCTGCTCAAACTTTTTGGTTATTTCTTCCCTTATCACCCCAGCTTCTTTGTCCAGGTGAAGAGGTCTCTAGGCACATTTGGACATACTGGAGGCTCCGTTGGTTTCTCACTTCCCTCCATCTGCACTAACACCAGTAATCTTTCTGGCCACTTGGCATTAAATGTTAACTACATGATACCAGCTTTCCATTGTGTATGCCCAGCCAGGCCTTTCCCTTCTACTTCACACCATGCATTAAGATGAGTGAAATGTTTTTATTTGCAGGGAAATAGATAGAAATGGAGACTATCATGTTGAGTGATTTTAAGCCAGATTAAGAAAGATAAAGGTCACATGTTTTCTATAATATGTAAATACACAATCTAAAAGATAAACGTGTAAACACATAGAGAATCATATATAAATACATTTATAGAATATGTCTATATGTTTGGAAATTTTTGAGGGAATTTGTAGGATTAGGGAAGGATAAATAAATGTTATTTGGCATCTGTGCATGGCAAGGATGACAAAGGTATCTCACCGAAATCCATTGAATATTGAAGAGGAAGCTAGATGGGGAAAGGGAGAGTCAGGCCATCAGTATGACTAAAATTACTCAATATGAGTTTGTAAAATTTTATGGTGAAATTTCTTAAATAATATTGTTATGCAATTTAATTAAAATGAGATATAGGAATGCTAAAAAACTATTATATGTGTGTTTTAATGGAAGTGAGAAGGACAGAGAGGGCAATGGTGGGAAAACATGTTCAAAATAGGTAGGTTTTTTTTTTTTTTTTGTCGGTCGTGGGGCTTGAACTCTGGGCCTGGGCGCTGTCCCTCAGCTCTTCAGCTCAAGGCGAGCGCTCTACCACTTGAGCTACAGCGCCACTTCCGGTTTTCTGGTGGTTTATTGGAGATAGGAGTCTCACGGTCTTTCCTGCCCGGGCTGGCTTTGAACCACGATCCTCAGATCTCAGCCTCCTGAGTAGCTAGGATTACAGGCGTGAGCCACCAGCGCCCGGCTAAAATAGGTAGTTTTTTAATACATGTAAAAATGAACAGCAAAGCATGTTGACATTGATTTGAGAAAAGTCTGTAGATGTGTGAGAGTGATGGAGGAAATGAGTCTCATAAAGATACAAATCAAATCCTTGGAAGAATGTGTGCTAATCAAAAAGTGAGAAAAAATTACTACAGATTTATGTGCTATTTTTCTTATCTCATATGCTAGTACATCTTTTTTTAATTTTGAAAGAAATAGATTTGGTTGTATATAAATGTCATAATTCTAATCTAGGATTTAAGATTTTGTCCCCACTCCATCTACACAACCATATATTCCGTTCCCAAAAGAATTCCATTGTCAGATATATATTGCCAGAACCGTTCCCATGCATGTACAAACTTCTATGTCCATGAGTATAAAATACATACATCAAATGTTACCAATTATATCATATATAGGTTGCTTTTCACTTGATAGAGCAACCTGTGGTTTTCACTCTATATGTCAAGTTGTACTTAATCAGTCTATACATGATCAGTGGCCATTTCAATGGTTTTAAATTATTTTAGACACATCTCATTCCTGCTAATGTCTTTCCAATAGTGAAGCATAAGACTATCAGTGGAGCACAAGGAAAGTAACTACACAGTTTCCCATTCCCTCCCCTCTCCTGCCATTCTAATTTGTGATAGTGACTGCCAAAGAAGTATGACTATAAATTCTTTTATAAAATGCAGGACAATCTGCCAAGTAAATAGTCCCTTTTAAGAGAATGTGAAAATCAGTGGGAGTTAACATTTGTGAGCATTAAATGTTGACATATGACTGAGTTTTCTAATACATAATTAACTTTCTGTGTGTGTGTGTGTGTGTGTGTGTGTGTGTTGTGTGTGTCTCTGTATGTCTGTGTGTCTGTGCGTCTGTGTGTCTGTGTATCTCTGTGTATATGTATGTATTTTCTGGACCTGAGGGTGAAATCAGAACCTGAGTGCTGTCCTGGAGCCTTTGTACTTGAACTACAGTTCCATTTCCTATTTGTAGTGTTTAACTTGAGATTAGTGTCTTAGGGATTTCCCTGCTTGTCCTGAGTTGGATCCTCACATCTCAGGCTCCTGAGTAATTTGGATTACAAGCTTGAGCCACAGATGTCTGGCCATTATCTCTCATTGGTTCTCAGAATGACACTTTTTTTTTTTTTTGCTGCAAAAACTGGCAGTGGCCACTTCATTGGCCTGGATAGAACAGGAGCATCTTCAGAGATTGTGTTTGGGGCCTAAGTGAAATGTAAATAATATCTTCCCCACCAGCTAATATGTCCTCCTCACTGTCTAAATAAAGCTTATAAATTGAGAAATTTGCTCTCAAACTTGAATTTCTTTTAGATATATTGTCTTATTATTGTACAAAATAATGGACTCCATTATATTTTCCTATATTCATACTACATATTTTGATAATATTCACCTTCGTTACCCTCTTTTGCCTGTTTCCTCCCATGGTTCCTTCTTGTTTTTACATTTTTCTCTCTCTCTCCCTCCCTCTCTCTTACTCTCCCTTTTTCTCTCCTTCCCTCTCTTTCTCTCTCATTCTCTGCTTGCCTTTCTGCTAGTAGTTGCTTTACACTTTCTACCTGTATTCCCCCTTTTAAGCAAAGCCTCAAGTTCTGGGTTTCTGCTTATTAATTGGAATTAAGAATTTTTGCCAGGCATCGGTGACCCTCATCTGTAATCCTAGCTAGTCAAGATGCTGAGATCAGAAGATTGCGCTTCAAAGCCAGCCTGGGCAGGCAAGTGCATTAGACTCTTATTTCTAATTAACCACCAGAAAACCAGAAATGGCTATGCGACTCAAGTGGTAAGGTGCTTGCCTTGAGCTGAAGAGCTGAGGGGTAGTGTCCAGGCCCAGAGTTCAAGCTTCACGACTTACCAAAAATTAAAGTGTTTCCATAGATTTTTCTTTCAAACCATGATAATAAATTACCTTTGTTCATGTAGATAATATAGGAATTTAGTATTGTTGGGTTATTAACAACTATTTAAATTATTTTTGAAAAATCATAATGAACTATGCTTTATGAATCTCATCTTATTCTGAAATATTACAAAAACAGTAGAGTTCTTCTATAGGGTCCCAATGTAATAGGAAGCCCTGTTCTATATCAGAAGTATCTATCAACCATTTCTTTCTCCTGTACCTTATCTTACATCTATTCAATTATTATTTTTATTTGTCAATTATCTTTCAGTAGTTGTACAAAGAAGTTGCCATATAACAAAAGCAGTTTATGAATACAGTGCATATTGATTTGTGCCACACCTACAATAATCACACTCCTCTCTGACCCACCATTCCCTTATTTTTCTTAGTTTTGCAGTATAGACAATGAATTCCTTTTCAGCAAATTAATTTAGTTTATATTTATTTATTGTCAGGCATGGGGTTTGAACTCTGGGATTGGGCATTATCCCTCAGCTGTTCCACTCAAGGTGAGCACTCTACCACTTGAGCCAGAGTGCCACTTCCTGTTTTCTAGTGGTTTATTGGAGATAAGGATGACATGGAGTTTCCTGCCCGGGCTGGCTTTGAACTGAGATCCTCAGATCTCAGCCTCCTGTGTAGCTAAGATTACAGGCCTGAGTGGCCTGTGCCCAGCTGATTATAGTTATTTTAAAGAGGCTGTGTAGAGGGATTTCATTTGCATAAGTCAGATGAGAACATTTCCTTTCATACAGCATCTTCTATTCCCTCACTTTCTCCCAATGAGCTTGACTACATTCTGCCCCTTCCTCTCTTCATTTGTCTACCCTTTCCCCACCCTCTTCTTTGATGTACCCAGTTCCTTGCATTAATATTCTCAGGCTTTGGCCTAGACTTTCTAAAGATTATACTATTTGGGCCACATTGGCAGCAGCGATGGTGGAGCAGGAAGGCTCCCACAATGAAGCCCACAATCACATGCAAGTTAAGCTGCATGGAGAAAGGCAGCCAGTATGGGGCACACCAAATGTACTGGACCATCTTCTTCAGGTACATGTCCCAGAGCAAGCCCTCTGAGGCCCAAGAGCTCATGTGCTCAGGAGCATATTTTTGTTCTTCCCTCATGGCCAGCAAAACAGCACAGCAGAGCTGTCCATGCAGGTGTTGGAGTCCCTGAAGTAGGCAGAAATGGATGTAGTGTCTGGTTTGGGTGTTGAGTTGATGGACCCCTTCTCCAGAGCCCTGAACTGTTCCAGTTGGGGTTCCTGGAAACGGGGCCACCCTTAGCTCCTTCCATTTTGAGCCCTGACCCTGTGGAAAGAGCCGAACTACTGGGAATCTTGATACTACTTTCTACACTCTACAGTCAGTGAGGGCTGTGCCAACATGCTGGTGGAAGACTCCACGGCCCACAGCTTCCATGGCAAGTGGACATACTTGTGGCTCAGGGAGTGCTGCAGTTTCTCTATTAGAAAACAAAACCAGGTCTGTGGTCTTCATCATGTATGCACAGAAGCAACATCCATCAAGCACCGGCCACCCTCCATCCAATCCCTGCTCCACTTCATCTGATTTCTGCTGCTGGCCGTGGATGGCGGCAAGCTGACCATGTTCATGGTGCTGTGAGAGCAGTGCCAGCCCTCCCTGTACAGGCACCCAATACATGACAAGTAGCTCGACAGGACAGAACAGGACAGGAGAGTTCTCCCTCAGGGTACATCCCAAGCTTTTGTCTTCCTATAGAGGCACTTGGCCACGTCCTGGCCTCCCTTAGTTACTCTATCAACTACAATTTTTCTTAGTTATGCTCTATGTATTAAAAACTTCCTTAAAAACAAGTTATACTATTCATGGATTTCATATTCACAGCTCTAAATACTGAGATGCCTAAAATATATCATTCTGCTTTGAGTAAATTCCCTCCAAAAGGTTTTCCAATTCAGAAGTATATCTTTAATGGATTTTATAAAACCTTTCAAATGTTATACAAAAAAATAAGGACTAAGTAAATGAACGATCAAGTAGTTAATGATTAGCAGACTCAATGTCCTGAAACAATTCTCCTTAATTGTTCAGTACGTAGAGTATAATTCCAGACGAAATTCAGACAGATTTTTTTTTATGAGAAACTTTTAAGAGGGCAAATAGTATTTCCTCACTTTCTAAGGAAATATTTTTGTAGAATCAAAATGATCTCTTCAAAGTTTTAGGAAAGTCAATAATAAATTCATCAGTACCTAGAGTTTTATAGATTGCAATGCATTTAAATGTAAATTAAGAAAATTTGTGTAGATTCCATTTTTTTTCGTTCTTCCTTAAGTAGGTTTGATAGGTTTCATCTTTGAATAAATCATCTGAAGTTGTTTATTACTGAACTTTTAAATTTTATAACGGTAGGATTTCTGATAAAGTACTCATTTGTTTTGGTTATTGGCAACTGGTTTCTTCTCTGTTTTGTTATTTTGTATTTGATCAGTCTTTTAAAATATATATCCATTTATTGATCTATTCAGACACAGCTTTTATTTTCATTGATTTTCTCTGCTGTGTTCAAAAGCAGGGTTTTTTTTGCCACTTAACAAAATGATACTTAAATATCCATAGAAAAGCAAAAGAATAGAATAGAAAAATAAGAATATCAGTTCAAGCTTACTCAGTAAGCAAAGAGCTGAGGATTTTGTTTCAAAGCTAGCCAGGGGAGGAAAATCTGTGAGACTCCTATCTCCAACTAAACACCAAAAATGCTGGAAATGGAGTTTGTGGCTCAAGTAGCAGAGCACTAAGCTAGAATTACATATGTGAATTCCCAGTGTCCTGGTAAGTTGTGTTTTTTTTTTGAGGAGTGTAAATGTGTACAATTTTTAAGTCCTTAATGTAGCCTACTGCATGTATTATGAAGTTACACATGGTCTGATCTACTGTCCATATGGTAATCACTGAGATTTAAAATTCTGTCTTTCTGAACATTTTCCAATTTTCTTCTTTGAAACATACATTTAGGTATCAGGGGTATCCTATGGTCATTTTTCATTTAAGGAAAAAATCATTTCAGATTTCATTTAAAGTTTGAGACTGAGACTTGTACTTGGTGTTTGATGTTGTTGCTCTTTAGCTAGTACTTTACCAACTAAGCTATGACTTTAATCCATAATTTCAGGTTATTCAAAATGCTAGGAAAGGTAATAGTGATAATAATGCTATTAAGTCTGTCGCCCATCTAGATATTCACATTTGGTTTGTTTGGGTTCCTAGTTTATCAGTATATTTATATGTCATATGTTTTGGTGCTATTCCTGGAGCTTGAAATCAGAAACTTGCCCTCTCCTTGAAACTGAACATTGTTAGCACACACTGGTAATTCTATCTACTCAGAGAACTGAGATCTGAGAATCCAAGTTTAAATCCAGCCCAAGAAGGAAAGACCATGAGTTTCTTATCTAAATAATCCCCAAAATAAATTTGGAATGGAATCTGTGGTTCAAGAGTAAAACACCGCTCTTGAGGGAAAATGTGTAAGTGAGAAGGTAAGGTCTTGAGTTTAAACCCCAATATCAGCACTCAAAAACGTTGCTTTCCTTGAGCTTTATATTAAATTGCTCAGAAAATAATCAGCATTGTAGTAATGTTTAACATTACTATTACAATCATCAGTTATATTTATTGATGTTATTCCTTTATTTTCCTAAATTTTACTGACACATTAATATCCAGTAATAGAAAGACAGGATTACTGTTTCACAAGTATTTATGGTAGTTGAATATATGGATGAGAGGT
The DNA here is from genome assembly GCF_019054845.1 of Dipodomys spectabilis. Classification (NCBI taxonomy): domain Eukaryota; kingdom Metazoa; phylum Chordata; class Mammalia; order Rodentia; family Heteromyidae; genus Dipodomys; species Dipodomys spectabilis. The sequence goes on from NW_024870788.1 coordinate 225,483, forward strand.
GCATACCAGAAGTTTGTACTGAAGAGAGATATTTGCAAGCTCTTCACATAAATAAATGATAGTTGAAGACGCTGTGGGCATGTATGAAATAAGCTAAAGAAACCAGCAAGGAAAGATAAGGCATGATTCTGGAAAGCAAACAATTTTGGAAGAATAGAAAACGAGAAAAGTATGTAGCTTTTGGTAAGAACTTTCTAACTCACCTACACGGTGAGCACATTTGATTCCTCATTTCTAGTAAAAGCCATTTTATTTTCATTAACAATGATCTATTTGTTCCATTATATAAATTTAACATATTGTATGTTTCATAGTAGATTAATATTTATACTTTTTTTTCCTTTATAGAAGGAGTCCTACATTGTAGACAAGGCTTACCTCAAATCCTTATTCTCCTGTGTCAGGTTCCTGAGTATTGGCTGGAATTACCATGTGGTAGGATAGTACTATATCCACTTATATTATTTACATTTTGTACACTTGAAAATTAGTGTGAACTACTTTAAGCCATAGTATCTTCATGAATTTGAATGAATTTCTTTCAGAAAAATGTTATAAGTAGTTAGTGAGTAAAGTCAAGTATGGTACACATACCTGTAATTCCAGTACCCAGGGGTATTGTAAGTATAAGAGCACCCTGAGCTTCACAGCAAGTCCTTGTTATCATCATCATCATCAACAACAACAAAAACAACAACAACTGGTGGGCTTGGAAGAGAAAAAGTATTAAGTGACGTGATAGGAACATACAAAATTGTGTGTGTGTGTGTGTGTGTGTGTGTTGGGCCTAGGGCTTGAACTCAGGGCCTGGTCACTGTCCTGAGATTTATGCTCAAGTCTAGCACTCTACCATTTGAACGAAGCTCCATCTCCAACCTTTTTAGAGGTCATTGGAGATGAGTCTCATCCAGTTTCCGGTCCAGGCTGACATAGAACCTAGATCCTGAGGCCTCAGCTCTTTTATAAGTAGGATTATAGGCGTGAGTTTGTAGTAGGTGTTGTATTACTGTTAAGTAATATGGTAAACATCACGCCAGTTTTTCCTCGCCCCAGCAGTGTTTGAGTGTTGCACACACACTTAAGACACAACCCACACCATGTTTAATGACATCCAGGTCTCATAATCCTGTGAGATAACTATTGTTACCTATGAAGAATTTGAGGTCCAGAGACTTTAGTTAACTTTGAATCCACAGCATGTATAGAGTGGATCC